>NW_005197862.1:18994-30121 GCF_000372725.1 Emiliania huxleyi CCMP1516 | reverse complement strand
CCCCCCCCCCCCCCCTGAACTGAATCCCCCCCCCCAACCCCCCTCCCCTCACCGCGGCAGGTACTTTTGAGCAGATCCCTCCAGTGCAGTGCGAGAACAAGCCGCCCGAGCTCTGCATCAACGCGCTCGAGGCGGAGCCGGCCGCCGCCGCCGCGCCGCCGCCCGAGCTCTACCTAGCCCTCGGCGGAATCACCGCCGCCGGAGCGGGCGACCCGAGCGTAGATGCTGAACAATACACAGACTCCGTGTGCCGTGTCGAGTCTAGCGGCAGAGAGGACACACATTCGAGTCTAGCGGCAGAGAGGACACACATTCCGCAGTGCGTGGCCCTTGTGTCTAGCGGCAGAGAGAACACGCATCCCGCGGAGTTCGGTGGCCTTGCAATGTGCACTGCACCGCACCGCAGTAGTCCCGCCGCTCATTCTTGGTGTGCTCATGGTGCAGGCGCCGGCGCCGCCGTCGGGCTCCTCGCCGCGATGGTCTACATCCGGCGCAAGCGCAAGCAGATGATGGTCTGAGAGGACCACGCGAGGGCCGCGGCTTGGGGATTTCGGTGGGACCCGGTTTGGCGCGCGATGCGCACGATTCGCACACACGATATCCATGTCCACACACATACACACACAACTTCAGTGTTTTCACAGTTTCGAGGGGAGCAGGGGGGCGGGCCTGAATGAGCGAGAGTGGCGCTATTATTATTGTTTTACATGTATATGCAAACGCGACGTGGGTACGAAAGTACTCTCTATGTGCGTGGGGCTTGAGGCATGAGGGGCGGTTTGCGGCATGTGGGGAGAATGACACCGGCTCCGGGCTCGTCATGCACTCCGACAGTGTACGATCGTTTCACACTCGCAGCGTGGCAGTGTCCTCTCTCCCCGTCTCGATGACACTCACAGCGTGGCAGTGTCCTATATACTAGGCTAGGTTACTAGCGCAGGAGCTGCCACACTCGCCCGGACCGTCCCCTTCTGGGTCCGGTTCCGCAGCCCGCGAGAGCCGACAGCGGGGCCGTGCCGCGGGTGCCTACTGCCGAGTGCCACAAACACTGCGCCGTCCCGCCATCACCTACAGGCTGTCTTGTGTGATGGGTGGGATGTCCAAACGCCACCATCTTGGCTCTTGCGACCTCAAACCCGCGAGCTGTATGGGTGGTCCTGACGTCGACAGACGCCCAAGGACCACGGTGAAGCTGAGCCGGAACGCGTCGACAAGTCTTGTATGAGCCCGTGGCGGTCACCGGCTGAGTCGCTGTGCACGGGCCGGTACCTCAGGCGTCACCTCAGCAGCCTCAGGTCTCAAACTCCATCACCTCCGACGGGACGCCTTCGGTGGCACGCTCGGCGGCGAGTTTGTTGCAGCTCCATCTCGAGTACGGCGTCGAGCCTACTCACTCCAGTTGGTTGGGCACACTCGTTGGGGTCCACTGAGTGTGCCGAACGCGCGAGCGGTGCGTCCTGGCAGCCCGCGCTGGCTGCGGAGCTGCCACAACTCGAGACACGCTTTTTTGGGACATTTTTTCAATGTATGTGGCTCTATTTCGACGCTTTTGTCCCATATACTCGTGCAACAACCCTGTAGCGACATCCTCGCCCATACGCGCAGACGCGAGGGGACGCGGTCGGCCCCCAGTAGCCCCTGAGGGACGGACGGAACGTATCAAGTCGCAAGGAGTTCGTGTCGTCCGGCGGACTTGCGGGGGGCGACCTCAAGAACCTTTCGTTTTTGTGATACCCATCAAATGACACAATCGTTCTGTGGAGTTCCGTGGATCATGTTCCTCCCGCGGAGCGTGGCGGCGCCCTAGCGTGCACAGGAAAGCTTCGAGACCTGGACGGCACCGCAAAGCTGGTCTCGCCGCACAAGGAAGTCAGCTTCAAGGGCATGCGCCCGCTCGACTGCCTCGTCTGCCAGATGAAGGAGTGCTACAAGCGCGGCGAGCCCCTCGTGGCCACCCTCAAGGTGCGCGGTCTGCACCCGCCGCTGCCCCCCCCGCCTCACACCCCTCTGAAGGCCTGTCGTCCCGTGGCACAGGGGCTCAAAGTCATCGACAACACGTACTACGGCACGCACTCGTCGCAAGACTGCGTCGAGCTCACCGTGATTTTCTACGCGCCGCCCAAGGCTATCAACCGGAACCCGGATCTCAACCCCAAGGCGCACTGCTACATCAGCGAGTACCACTGTCCGGACGAAGTTGTCACGGGGATGAGCCCATACGCCCCCAAGTACAACGTGTTTGACAAGAAGGACGGCAAGGCTCCGTACAAGAACTTCCCGCCGCAAATTGATGCGCTTCCCGTGAAGGCCCTCTCCTACCCGGAGGTCAACCTGTTCGGCTTCTGTGGCGACTACATCGTCCAATACTCGCCCCTCCTCGATCGACTTTTCACGTCGGATAGCAGCAGACATGCTCTAGCGACTAGCCTCTAGCAGAGCCAGAGTGCAGAGGTTGTCGGCTAGGACGAGGACGAGGAGGGAGAAGTGGACGCTGCGCGTGTGTATGATATTGTTTGAGAGGTCGTCACCGTGAGACTCGAGACTTGCGCCACTTTGAAATTACTCTTAGGTTGTCTACTCGAGTAGTACTCGAGTAGATTAAGTCTGGTTAAGTGTACGAGTACGTTGGCGTCAAGCCCCGGCTCTCCGCCCTCCGCCTCCGCCCTTCCGCCTAGGCCTCTGCACTGTATGCGTACGCATCCTCCTTCTCCAGCAACTATGTAAACTGCCTGGAGCCTCAGGCCCGGAAAAACTGACGTCTATGTATGAGTGCTCACAGTCGCAGAGGTCATTGAGGCGCTGCTTGCCTCTGGTCTGTCGTTTCACAACGTGTCGTCGGGCGGGCGTCAGTGGGGCGTGCTCGCCTGCTTCCTCTCCCATGTGCGAGCGCTGCTAAGGCAGGTTGAGACGGGCGCAGCCTGGCAGCTGACCATGGAGGACGACCTCGTGCCTCTGCCCTCCTTCCCATCACTAGTCGATCACGCGTGCGGCCTCTACGCCAACGCGTCGCGGCGGCTCAACGGCAGCGGCGTCGAGCTGCTGCAGCTGTCCCCATTCACGGAGCTCCGTCTCACCTCACTCGAGGGGGCAAAAGCGCTCCTGCGTCGGCTGCAGCGCGTGGGCCTCGTGAAGAACGCCGACCAGCAGTTTAACACGCCGGCCATCATGGGCGTGCGGCTGCTCAGGCACACGGGCCGCAAGGTCCGGCGTGAGGCGGAAATGGCGTGGACCCTCGCGCGAAAGACCAACCGCGGCGACATCGCTCGCACGGAGCAAATCACGTGGGCTGAGATGGCGATGCTCCGCCTGCTCACGAACTGGGACCGGGCCAGACGCATGCCCTCGTACGGGAACCCGCGTGGCGGCGAGGAGGACACGGACCTGTGCGCAAAGGTGAAGTGCCGGCGCCGCGCGCCCCAGCGCTTCATGCGAGGTTGAGAGGGGGCGGCAGAGGGGTGGAAGCGGTTCGCGTTCATTTCTACACGTAAAACGAGAAGACGGCACGTGCACGTAAAATGCGTGTGGGCGGGCGGACTCTCACACGCTCCCAGCTCACAGCTCACGACTCACGTGCACGTATCACGTCTCTTTTCGTGTAGTGAAGAGATCTCGACACACTCACTTCGACTTCTGGCAAGCCGCCAAGCCATGGACATGCGCGAGGAGCCGCCGCAGCCGCTCGGCCTCCTCGTCAGAGGGTGGCGCGTCGGGGGCGAGGGCGTGGATTCGGAGGAGCCCCTCTTGCACGGCTGGGGCGTCCCGCACAGCCGCCACCCTGATGTCGACCTCACCCCGGGAAAATAGAGAGGAAAAGAGAGGGTGCTGTAGAGAAAAAAGGGAGAAGAGGAATGGGGGTAAGAGAAAAGGGCGCCGAAAAGGGCGAGCTCATCCGTTTCACCCTTCGACCCCAGCTGAATGATGAGCGGCGAGGCCGGAGAGGAGCTGGATACACCGGCCGCTCGCATCATGGCGCGTCGCGAGAGCCGCGCCGCGATGCCGGACCGGCTCAAGGTGGCGGCGCCGGACGACAGCTCGGATGAGGAGTGGAACGGAGACGACGACGAGGATGAGGAGGAGGACGGTCGCGTTTACTTGGACGCGTCGAAGTGTGGCCGCGTGCGCTTGCACGCGGTGCAAGGACCTGCGCAGTCGTCCTCCGGCCTGGGGGTGGACGACGAACGGCGCAAGAGCCTGGCCGACAAGGGCTGGGCACGCCGCAAAAGGAAAGGAAAAGAGACGGGGTGCGAGAGGAAAACCTTTTTCAGCCTAAAAGGAAATTCAACAGACAACCCAAGGGAGGGATGGGAGGACGGCACGCAAAAAAGAAAGAAAGAAAACAGACATCCCGAGGGAAAGCGCAAAAAAAAAGGGAAAGGGAAAAGGATCCCCCCCTGTGAATGTGAATACCGGTAGCAGGCGTGGGCTCTACTCGCCAGCGGCTAGGCGGCTGGTGTAGGAATCCTACCTGGGTTAGTGCCAGAGAAGCGGGTAAAAGGGTCCGACGCAAAAAATAATAAGTTTGCATTCGGCGCCGGCGCGGGGGTGGAGGGAGGGCACACCGACCGACTGGTATCCATGCACATGTACATGTGCATGTGGAACGACATGCACATGCATGGGGCTATGTGTGTGTAGGTGTTTGTTGTGTGTGATATAGATAGTTGTTTTGTGTGTGTGTGTGTGTGGCAATGTGGCAAATCAGAGTGTAATAGAGAGGTGTTATAGAAATCGGGAGGTTGCACACACAACCCGCCGCGATTTGTCAGAGGGGTCCTCGATTTAAGGGCGGTTACGCTCTTATAGGCGATTCATTGTAGGGAATGAACGATAAAAGGAAAGGAAAAAGAGACGGGGTGCGAGAGGAAAAGTATAGTCAGCAAAGGGAAGGAAAACAGACGGGGTGCGAGAGGAAAAAAGGAAAGGAAAACAGACGGGGTGCGAGAGGAAAACGTACAGCCTAAAGCAAGGGAGGGATGGGAGGACGGCACGCACGCCGCCACCACACAGGGATTTTAAGGAGAGGGGTGTGATGCGCTAGCCGTCGCCCACCCTAGGGGTGTGAGTGAGTCTGCCTCAAGCTCGGGATAAAGAGATTCGCAACCTCCCCTGGGAAACGAAAACAGGCATAGTGTGTGTAGCACCGCGCTGCCAACGAAAACTTGGGGCGTCACACAGACAGCGAGATGGAACTCACCAGTCCGATAAGGATCAACTGGAAGGCTGAACCCTGGGCTTAGACAGGACGGGCGAGAAAATTTCCAAGGGAGACCCCGCTCTACCCAGGGCGCCAAGGAGGAAAAGGAAAGTGCGAAAGGAAAACCAGCCAAACTTGCACGTGACAGCCTCGACTCGACCCCGGCGCGAGATGTTTTCGTCGTTCTCACCGTCGGCCGAGGCGCACCGCCTGGTCGTCCACCACCGTCTCAACCTCACCATCAGGCCCGTGGAGCACACGGCCTACTATCGTCGATTCGCCGACTGCACGGCCGGCGTCCAGCACCCAAGCCGCCAGGTCTGCTGCAACGCTACGTGCGGGCTGTGCGGCGGACATGGCTGCTCTGGTCGCCCCGGCGGGCCACGCCAGTGCTGCATGCCCGCTATTTTGCGTACGGGTCGGGTCTGCGAATCACGGGCGGACGTGGCTTGCAGCCTGCGAGGCGATGACGCTGTCCCCATGGCGTCGGCGGCTTCCAAGCCGCTGCTGCCGTGCGGCAAGGCTGCCGCAGCTCACAACGTGGCCCTGGTATTGCGCGAGCACCGGCGCACCTTCTGGGCCGAGCGCGCCACCGAGCACGCCGTCGTGGCCTTTATGGTCCGCGCCAACGTGACGATCCGCTCTGTGATCGACATCGGCGCCGCCGATTACACGTACAAGCGCGGGGATAAGGCCGACGACACGGGAATGACGCGCACGTTTCAGCTGCTCGGCGACACGGCCCATTACTACGGTTTCGAGCCGGGTCCTCAGGACTTCCGCGCGCTCCGGCGGAAGGCGCGGCGCAACCGGAGCCTGCCGCCTGGGCACGCGCACCTGTACCCGCTGGCGGTGGCGGGCAGCTCGGGGAGCAAGCGCGTCTTTGGCGAGGCCTCGTGGAAACGCATGCGCAACGGCTCGCAGCTGCTCGGCTGGCGTCCACATTGGGACATGAGCTCGTCGCCGAACACACGCACGACCAACGCGCTGCTCGAGGGGCTGCACCAGTACAGGCACGTGGGCGAAGTGCAAGCGACGACGCTCGACGCCTTCGCACAGAGTGAGCGGCTGCAGACGCTCGATTTTGTCAAGGTTGACACGGAGGGCACCGAGCGCGAGGTGCTGCTCGAGGGCGCTGCGCAGCTGTGGCCAAGCGCGTGCGCACAGTGCTGTGGGAGTATGGTGACAAGATGTCCGCAGACACCTTCCAAGCGGCCAAGAACCGCTCGTTCGTCCCGCCGCCCTCGCCCGACCTCATGCACGGCCCCACGCTCAAGCGCCTCTCCGCTGCACTCCTCGCGTACGGCTACCGCTCCTACTTTGCGGGCGTCACGTGGGCGGGGAGGGCCGTCTTTGTCCCTCTCCACGAGGAGTACTGGGACGACGGCTTCGAGGTGTGCCGGCTGCCCAAGTCGGGCATCTGCTGGCACGACATCGTCTCCACCCTCGCCGGCTCCCCCGAGGAGTACGCCATACGCGCGAGGCCCGCGCCGTCCACATGGGCCCACACCGTCGCCACGTGCCTGAGGCCGCAGAGCGCTCATGAGCGGCCGATGCTGCACGGCGGCGAGCGGCACCCGGACGCACCAGGCCAACCCAGGAGAGGGGTGTGAGTGTGCTGTGAGACAGGTTCTTTCGCATTCTTTTTGTCGGACTTTGGGCTGAGCGAAATGGCCGTGCTGGCTCTCGCCGCCGCTGCGGCGACCGCCCTGCTCGCGCCGCTGCGGCCGCTGCCCTCCCGGGGCCGGACGGTGCTGCGACCACCGCCCAGCATGGGGCTTGACGAGGCGGAGATAGGCGACACATGGTGCGTGTGCTGGCGTAACGCCCCTGCTCGTGCCCCACCCATACCGCTCTGCAGCCGTGCGCCGCGCCGCGATTCTCGGCGTGCCGCAGCCACATCGCCGCCAATCCGCGCCGCGCGCACAATACACCAGCCCAATGCCGTCTGTCAACCGCCGCCATCCCACCGCCTCAAGCCGACCGCCTCCGCCGCGCCGACCGCGCCGCAGGTTTACGTCGTTCGACTCCAAGGGCGAGGACGGCCTCGCCCCGGACGGCACGTTCCCGCCGGGCGAGGACCTCGTGGAGCGCGAGATGCGGCGGCTGTTCAACGTCGACGGCGACGACGAGGAGTTTGCGGCGGATGAGATCGACGAGCTCAAAGTGAGCGCAGCACTCGCCCTCTCCGCCTCCCTCACCGACATACACACACACGCGCGCCTGGCTTTGCGCGACGCAGCCAGCGCACACCCGTCCTTGCCCGCACGCGTCTGCGCGCACGTGTCAAGCTTCCCCTCTGCCGTGCCCCTTCCAGCACACCGCCACTAACCTTGTGGTGCCAGCACAACCCGAAGCGCCCGCACACGCCACATCGTGGATATCTCGTGACAGCTGGCGGCCGCCCAAAGCTGGTGAGCAGAACGCCCCTCCAACGCACTCCCCCCTCGCTGTGCGCGCAGCTCATGATGAGGCTCCGGAAGGAGCTCGGCGAGGAGGACTACGCGCGCATCTTTGACCAGCACAAGGCGCCGCCGAGAGCATGCCGACATCCAGCCGAGATCTGGCTGAGATCTAGCTGAGATCTGGCCGAGGTCCAGCCGAGATCAGGCCGAGGTCTAGCGAGGGCGCGGGCGACCGTTGGCGGCCAGGCCTTCGCGCGCCATTACCGACGCTCGCCCACCCCACCCTCTCGCCCCTCGCCCCACCTCGCATGACGCATGACATGAGCGGCACTCGCCTCACAGCCACAGCCACACAGCTGCAGGTGCGCGCTAGACCCCGCCCTCTCGCCCTCTCGACCCCCCCCCCCCCCCTTCAGGTGCGCGGGCACGACGTCTGGGGCGACCGACGAGTCTGACGCCTGTCCGCGGGCGCTTGGGCAGCGGTGCGGCTCTGGCGCTGCGAGCAGCTGCAGTGGCATGACCTTGTGGAGGCGGTGTTTCGGGCTTTTGTTTCGGGCTGTTGTGGACCATGTGGCGAGGAGGGGCCGGAGGAGAGGCGGCGGTGGGGGAGGGGACCACCGGCGCTGTACGGTGAGCGGCGGACGAGGTGGGCGAGGGCCGTGCGGAGCGGCGGAGCGAGGGCGGCATGTTGTGGCTGGGTTCTTGGCGGTGGGGAGCTCTGCTCGGCTCTCGCGTTTGGATCGCGCGCGGCGCCGCGCGCGGTGGTGCCCGGGGCATGCCTTTTCGCGTTTGCACGACCTTGTACGTTACAACACACACACGCGGCCCCCAGTAAATCCCGCCGCGCGTAGAGCTGCGCGCGCGTGCGGGGGCTGCGGCGTGGGCGCCCTCTCCACGTGTACCGCGACCGCGCGCTCGGCCTGCCTCGCTCGCGGCCCAGCCCCGTCCGCCGCCGGTTCCGCGGCCGCGGTCCCTGTCATAGCTACGCGTGCCATGGATCGGCGGGCACTTGCAAGTGGGCAGGCATAGTGAAGGATAGTCGCACGTGCCCAATCACAATTCACATTCCCCTTGCTCTAGAGACTAGAGTGCGCTAGGAAGCGAAAGGAGCAATGCGCGCGCTTAACCATTTTGCTAGTTTTTCTTTTCTTTTGCATTTGGTTTGGCCTTTGGCATTTTGGAGAGGAGAAGGGGCGAATATGGGCGGCCGCGAGCCTCTACCGCAAAGTGTCGCATGCGAGAGTCAACCGTAACGTATTTTCACCCCTCGAGCGCCCCGATCGCCTCCGTCACCGCGGCCACGAGCCGCGACGCCTCCCCCTCGCTGCGCGGCCCGTCCCTCCTCCACCTCGCCGCGTCGTGGTGCCTCGCCGCGTTCGCCCAGACGCGCAGCGAGTGCAGCTGGCTCCGCAGCTCGGTCGGCAGGCCGCACTCGCGGTGCCAAAAGTTGATGCGCTCCTCGAAGCCGTCGGGCGCCGCCGCAGCGCGCGAGGCGTACACGGCGTCGAGGCGTGGCATCAGCGTCTTGAAGGCCAGCATCATGTTGTCCTGGATGCGCGCCTGCGCGTCGCCGGACGTGCGCATGCCGCGCACCTGCACCGAGAGCGGCGAAGGCTCGTAGCCGGTGGTGCGGGCGGCGGTGGCGGCCTCGTCTCCAAGTGCCGGCGCAGCCTCCTCCATCCCCGCCCCGCGCTGCGAGCCAGAGAGCAGCGCCTGCAAAGTCGCGAGAGCCTCGGGCAGCGTGGGCCGCTTGCGCAGGCTGTCGTGGCAGAGGCTCTTCCCGTCCGAGTCTCGACGCCGCGGCTACGCGTCCGCGGGGCTCCGACAAAGCCAGCGGAGGTTGAGTGAAGACCGCATGCGATGTGCGCGAGGGCACACGAGAGGGACTCAGGAGAGGTATCCGTGAGTACCCTACGATAAACTAGTGGCCTACCACGAGTTGGGGCCCCCAACCCCAATCGTTATCGGCGGCGGAGTGTCGCGCGTGCTTTTATTTTTGGGTTTTGGGACATTTTCGACGCTTTGTCCCATATACTCGTGCAACAAGCCTTGCCCCGGCCTCGCTGGACGGTGGACGTGTGTGGCCGTTTTCTATATTCTACGCGTCCGATCGCGCCTCCCCGCTGCCCGCGTGTGTCTCTCAGTGCCACCCGACGCTGTCGTCGAGGCAGCAGCTGACAGTCTCCTCGTGGTCGAGCAAGCCTACGCATGAGCTCCACAAGCGCGTGACAGAGAGAGAGAGAGCAAAATCGCACACGCGTCCATCGCCTCCGCTGGCTCGCTGCCCCTCACACCGCCCCCCGCCACCGCAACCAACCGGCACACCATCCCGCGTCACGTAGCTCGGCGGGCTGCCACGTGCCCCTCTCACCCGCTCCCACGTCGTGGTCCCGCTCCCACGTCGTGGCTCGGCGAGTCTCGGCGGATCTCTTCGAATCTCGGCGGATCTCTTCGAATCTCGGCGGATCTCGGCGGATCGCTATGCTAAGCGCGCACCGAGCGTCCGCACCGACGACGCGTCCAAGTCCGGCACGCGCGCCTGCGTGCGCGGTCGATGCGTCGACGAGCGCGATCTGGGTCGACCCCAAGGCCGATCTCGGGCCGATCTCGGGCCGATCTCGGGCCGATCTCGGGCCGATCTCGCGCGCGCCTCGCGCCGCTCGCGGAACCAGCCGACGACGCACTGCCTCTCCCTGTGCGTTCTCCTCACTCGGTGCTCCACCTGAGTACTGGAGGGGCGATGCGGGTGCGATCTCGCTGCGATCTCGCTGCGATGCCGGTGCGATGCCGGCGCGACGCCGGTGCGATCTCGGTGCGATCTCGCTGCAATGCCGGTGCGATGCCGGCGCGACGCCGGTGCGATCTCGCTGCGATCTCGGTGCGACCTCGATGCGATGCCGGAACGATGCCGGTGCGATCTCGGCTCATCTCGGGCTCCTCTCGGCGCGAATCTCGGCGCCTCTCGGCTAAATCTCGGCACCTCTCCGCTCATGAGGAGGACGAGCGTGCCGCCGTTCGGCGCCACGTCCTCGACGTACTCCTGTGGACCCTGCGAGGTGAGATATGGGGAGATATGGGGAGATGTGGGGAGATATGGGGCACCACGTCCTCGACGGCCTCTCGAGTGCTAGATATGGGGGAGATATGGGGGAGATATGGGGGAGATATGGGGGAGATATGGGGAGGTGTGTCCTCTCTAGTGCTAGATATGGGGTACATATGCTGGAGATGTCGAGGAAATATGGCGAGCTGAGTCCTCTCTAGCGCGAGACATGCGGCAGATAGGCAGCAGATGGGCCCACAGACAAGAGACTCCGACGTCTGTATTGCACGGCAGCCAGACCGTGATCCGCAGCACGGTGGCCCTGGACCTCAAGGGCACCGAGCGGTGAGACACCTGGAGAGAGCAGCATTCGACACTGAACGCAGTCGTTCCAAGCCGCGTAGACACGGGGTCCTCCCTTGTTTGTTTGTCCTTGGACCCTGCGCCGCTTCGTTCACCGTCTCGATGGGCTTATTCTCGCCTGG
>NW_005197862.1:9067-18894 GCF_000372725.1 Emiliania huxleyi CCMP1516 | reverse complement strand
GTGTGTGTGTGTGTGTGTGTGTGCGTGTGTGTGCGTGTGTGCGTGTGTGTGTGTGTGTGTGTGTGTGTGTGTGTGTGTGCGTGTGTGTATTGTGTGTGTAGCGAGTGCGCGCCTCCGTCAGCGTCCTCCCACTCGTCGTTGAGGTAGAGGATGAAGGAGACCACGCGGCGCAGGCTGCAGGGGCGGGGCGGGGCGGAGGGGAAGGGGGGGGGGGGGATATATGGCGGGTGAAGGGGAAGGGGAAAGGGGTCGTAGAGAGGAAGGGAAGAGGGAGGAGGGAGGAGGGAGGAGGGAGGAGGGAGGAGGGAGGAGGGAGGAGGGGGGAGGGGGGAAGGGGGAGGGAGGAGGGGGGAGGGAGGAGGGAGGAGGGAGGAGGGCGCAGAGGGCAGAGCGAGCGAGGGAGGGAGGGAGGAGGGAGGAGAAGAGGGAGGAAGAGACCTGCCGCCGGAGATGGAGCCGCCGTCGGCTGCCCGTCGGCCTTGCCGCTGCCAGCCGCTATTCCCGCGCGGCTGGTCGAGGTGCCTACCGTACCCGAGGCGCGTCCGAGCTCCGAGGAGGTCCGAGGGGAGGAGGGCGCAGGCCGGCTGGTCGAGCTGCTACCTACAGGCGAGAGGAGGTCCAAGAACGCTTGGCGCCGACCGCAGGAGAGCCCGTCCCACCGCGGCCGGGTCGGCGCGCCGTTTGTAGTGGCCGCCGATCGGGTAGAGAAGGTAGTTGAGCTCCGTCTCGAAGGGCGCGAGCCGCGGCAGCGCCGGCAGCGCCGCAGCCTGACGGACGACGGTCGGGTGTCGGCGCTGGTCGGTGGCTAGAGTCGAACGAGTCTGGCTGGAGGAGAAGCGGCGCGGGCGAGTGAGGATGGCCGCGAGGCAGTGTTCGATGGCACACACCTCCAGCTCGCGTCGCAGTCCGTTCACCGCGCTGACGAGTCCATCGCGCTCAGTGACGGAGCCGGCGGCGTTGCGAGGCGGCGGGTAGATGCTGCACTGACGAGATCGCCGCACTTCAGTGTCGACGCGTGCCGTCCCAAAGTTGACGGAGCCTATGTACCGAGAGACGCGTCCGATCACCGAGGAGGTCCGAAAGCGGTCCAGCGCGGCTGGTCCAGGTGCGTTGCCGACGGCGGACTCAAATCCACTGTCGGCGCCGACGGCGACCGCGTCCGCCTGCAGCCTTCCGGTTTGCGCACGCGTGAGCCAGTCTGGCACGACGACGTACCTGTGGCGGTGCAGCCTCTCCAGCTCGCCTGTCCGCAGCGGCCGCGCAAGCAAGATCATGACACCAAGCTTCATTCGGCTCGAGATGAAGAAACACAGCTCGAAGGAGCAAGCCATAAACTCCTTAGACGCGGGTTACGCAGCCTCACACCTCACAGCTTGCTTTCCCGATTTCTTCTTCCTACTTCCTCCTCTCTCGCCGCCTTCTCCCGCTCCACTTTCAGAGCGAAGGGGTCGCCCGCGGCCGCTTGGGCCGCGAAGCTGCGCTCCTTGTACGGCACCTTGTTCCTGCATTCGGGCGGTGGCTTGTTCGGCACAAATCCAGGCCCCGAGCGGCCGTCGCGGCGGCGTACCCGTGGCCGCTCGTCGTGTGCTGTCCATCCGGGCCTGCGCTCGAAGGCCAGCGGATCGCGCGGCTGCGGCTTACTCGGTTGGTGGAGGCGGCGCCCCACGCCAAAGCGCTCACGGCTGCGATCAAACTCGCTCCGACGGTCTTCGCGCCCCCGGTGCTCCTCATAGTGGCGTTGATCGTCATGCCGGCGTCCTCGCCAATCGCCATGCCGGTCATCATGACGCCGATCATCATCACGCCTGTGCTGATAATCATCTCGAGGCCGCCTCTCGCTGCTTCCTGGCGCTCGACCTGGTCGCGCCGCTCCGCAGCGGAAGCAGGACATCCTCGAGGCAAATACCTTCTCCATGCCGCAAGCTGCACAAGTCCAGTCTTCGTCGGTCACGGTGGACCAGCATGCGCCTACCTTCTCGGCGTTTGACGGCTCCTCGAATAGATCCGACGGCAGCAATGCGTCCATCTCCCTCTCGCTGCGAGATTGTGTCCTGTGTGGCCACTGACCTGCCGAGATGGATCTCGAGAGGATAGCCTTGTGTGGTCACCGACCAGCCTGGGATCGATCCAGCGCTCCTGCGATCTCGAAAGCACCACGCGCTGCTGGATTTAGGACAGAAGGGGGTGGGGATGTATGTGCCAGGCTCGGACTGGAAAAAAATTGCCGCGCCGCTGGGTTCCGGCTCACCAGATATCGACAGATAGGGTGATTTGCCAAAATACAGGGGTCCGAAAAAGAAAAATCGGGCGAGATGAGCATGTCGGCACTTCTGACCTGTGTGAGCTCGGCAGGCTTCCTGCTCAGCCCGCAGCAGCTGGCGCCGCAGCAGCTGCGTGCGACCACCACCGGTGCGCGTGCACGCCCGCTCTTCGCCTCACTGCGGCGGCTTCTCTGCTTTCGTCCCTGTCTTCGCCGGGTGCTCAGGCAGTTCCTCTCCTTCCGCCTGTGTCCTCCTTAGGACCGACGGTGCTGGCCCCTTTGGTGCCCGCGGGCGCCCGCAGGGCGCTGCTCGTGGCGAAGGAGGGCGGCGGCAAGAAGAAGGCTTCCAAGGCCAAGGAAGCGCCTGCCGTGGAGGAGAAGGAGGCGCCGGCCGCTGAGAAGAAGGCGCCGCCGCCGCCGGACATGCCGCCGCCCTCTGGGTTTGAGTGGGGCCCAACCTTCTAGGAGGGACGCTCCTTCGCCTCTCTCTCTCGTCCTCGCTCTCTTCTCGCCCTCTCTCGTTCTCTCTCTCTCTCTCTCTCTCTCTCTCTCTCTCTCTCTCTCTCTCTCTCTCCGCATCAGCAATTGCTGCTCCGCTGCCGCCGGCGTGTAGCGCATGCTGTTGACACTAACCATGGTTCGGCGGGTGTGCTACGTGATGTACTTGCCATGGACTCACTGTGGCGCCGTGTGCATATTCACTGAGCTCTCGGCTCTCCGCACTCCGGCCGGGCGTCTCTCGGGGCCGCAGACGCCAGCGTGTGAGGTGTGTGCGTTTCGCTGCTCTCGCCGCGCAGCCGCATGTGGCCGACGATTTTTTGCATGCCAAATACTACATGTACATGCAACAAGAGAGAAGTACGAGAGATAGAAGAGCCCACTCTCGATCTCTCTCTTCGTCTTCGCGCGGCGCGTGTGGGGGCGGGGCCCTCCACACACGTGCACACTGCACCCCCCGGGGGCCACCTGCATCTCCGCGTCGCGCGTGTGTCACGACTCCTAGCGCGCACTCTCACATCATGTCAAGACACAGGGCTCTACTGTTCCTCTGCATGCTCCATATGAGTGTGTATGGCCATGTATGTTGTACGCGGGTGCACATGCATGTGATCAACAGACGGCGGAGCAGGAGGCAAGGTGTGCATTTACAGGTGATCACAGGACATGCTGGTAGCGGCTTCCTAGAGCCACGCCGCGTCCGCTCCTGGTAAGTTCCGTCCGTCACCATGATCACGCTCTGAGAGTTCTGGCGGGGCGTGTCCCGTTGACGCAGTTGACAGTGCAGCTAGCCGCTGCATTTCTGCCGCCGCTGTCCGTCAGACCATGATCGCGGTCGAGATGCCGCACGAGCGGAGGCGGTCGGAGGCGGCATCGCGCTTGCGCTGCTGCTGCAGAGCGTCGGCCGCGGGTGCCAGCGAGGGATCCAGGTGGCTTGCAGTCCGGAGAATGTGCGCCTCGGTGACGAGCTCGCGAGAAGGCCGCCGCCCAAGCTTGCGACCGAGCCGGTCGTGCCGGAGGCTAAGCTCGAGCTTCTCGGCCGGCCCCGCCAGACACGGCGAGACGGAGAGCGAAGTTGGCTTCATCACCCCCGCGTCGACGAGGTCCCGCAGTGACGGGCGCTCGGAGAGCTTTCGGTTGAGCACGTCCTTTGTGAGCGCGTGCTCAAGCCGGATTGAAGTGTCGGCGAGGCGCGGCGACAGCTTTGGGCTGACGGTGAGGCCCACCTCCCCGAGGCGCGAGAGCGTCGGCTGTGTCACAGTCATCTCTTTCAACCACAAATCGCCGCGTCATCATCACCTCTCACGCCTTGGCGGAAAAAATACATTATTGACGAAAGCCAGGCGTGCGTGTGTGTGTGTGTGTGTGTGGCCAGGCGAGAATAAGCCCATCGAGACGGTGAACGAAGCGGCGCAGGGTCCAAGGACAAACAAACAAGGGAGGACCCCGTGTCTACGCGGCTTGGAACGACTGCGTTCAGTGTCGAATGCTGCTCTCTCCAGGTGTCTCACCGCTCGGTGACCTCGAGGTCCAGGACCAACGTGCTCCAGACCACGGTCTGGATGCCGTGGCGACAGGCACTTGGAGGCGTGTCGCGTGTGGGCCATTGAGCTGCCAAGCTGCAGGCTGAGGCACGTGAGAGAGACCTCCGTACGCTGCTCTCCGTCGAGCTCCGCAGCGCAAGCAGCTGGGATCCCTTCTTGAATCGTTCGGTCGCTTGTACTGCGGACCCGCTTAGCTCCCTTCCCGACGCCGATCCCGGGCGATCACACACACGCGAGCACCGCGACTCTCCCGCGGCGTGCGACACAGCACACTGCCCGTCAGGTCATGACATCTAACTTACGACAACATCTGGTCGTCGGTTACACTAACGAGCGCTATGTAGCAATCTAAGCTGTGGCTCCTGAAGAGCTCCGTCGCGGGCGCCTGAATGTACAATGGCTCCGCACTCTTGCATGCGTGGGGGCCCCCTGCGACTAACGAGCTCGCTGTCCGCCACCTCTCCATACGCGAGTCAGAATGCCCCGGAGCGGGGCATGGCGCGCGTCTCGGCCTCTTCAAAGGTGCGCGGCAGCACTCCGAAACGGGGGTAGATCATGAGGGGCGACGGGTCGTCCGCCTCCGGCACCGCCTCCAGGGCCAGACTGAGCTCGGCGGGCTCGTCGCGAGCCACATCCTCCTCCCGGGACTCCCCGGCCTGGCGCCGCCGCTTGATGATAGGCGGACGATGCGGCTCCTCCTCCGGCGGGCCAGATCGGTAGGCTTGGGGACTGGCATCTCTGCCTTGCCAGGCAAAGCGGGGCCAGAGCGCAAGTGGGGCGAGTGCTTGGAGAGGTGATGGATGTGCGGGTGCGGGGCTGCTGAGTGCCGCGATCTGCTGCTCTCCCTCTCCACTGCGATGAGTCGCACCGTCCGGCTGTTTTGCCGACATGACGCGGAGGTTCGCGGCTGGTCCTATAGCGTGCTTCGCAGGTGCCGACCACCGCGGCAACTTCTGACCACTGACTGGTGACCAGCTGACCCCCCTTGAGACCCCCCCGCGAACCCGTTCCGATATTCGACAGATGATATCTGGAAGTGGGAAGGTGTCCGTTTCAAGTGAGTTAATGTGGCAGCAGACCCACTCTCGAGACTCGGATGGGTGCTTGCACGTACTTTTAGCTTACTTACTGGGAGAAACGAGGGAGAGGGGGTTGTGTTCTCTAGGCCCCTAAGGGCCCTACGCGCGGCGTGAGATCTCTCTCTGCTTCTACCCGCGGGCCTAGATTCACAGACCTTGTTATTGAGAAGAAAATACGTCCTATGGCGCTTTGCGCTGGTATATGAGAGGTTGAGGTGCGAGCCCTGGAGGCCCTGGGGATGGGGGGAGACTACCCGCGGGCCTAGAAGGCCCGCGCGCAGGGGGGTGGGACATTGAGATTGAACATTCTGTTTCACAGACCTTGTTATTGACAAGAAAATACGTCCTATGTTCACAGCCTTGTTATTGAGAAGAAAATACCTCCTATGGCGCTGTGCGCTGGTCTGTGAGAGGTTGAGGTGCGAGCCCTGGAGGCCCTGGGGATGGGGTGAGACTACCCGCGGGCCTAGAAGGCCCGCGCGTTCACACAGGTGCGCACCACGCTCAAGTTTGCCGGCTCTTGGGGTGCGATGCCGTTCCGCCTCGCGCACAGCAGTATGGGTCGACGGCGTGGAGAGGTCCAACCCACTCCGGAGGCCGGCGAGGAGGGTCGCGTACAGGTGCGAAGGTTGACGCCTGACGAAGCAGCCAAGAAGGCCGACGAAGCAGCCAAGAAGGCGCGGCGCTGCGCCGGCCGGACACCACTGTGACGTCCGTTCCGGGCATTTGAACGCGACCTTCGGGGGCAAAGACATGGGCTCTATGGCTCAGACTGGACTCCTCTTGGTCCCTTCTGATGCCCTAGGCCACACCTGGGCCTTACCTGGGGTCCTAGGGGCCGGGCAGGGTTTGCCCCCCTAAAGGGGCCCGAAGAACCTTAATGGACAATTCAATGTGTGAGTGTTTGCGAACAGAGGCACGTGTGCTAATTCTAGGCCGCACGTCGTGGCACTATGACGAAGGTAGACGTGCGGCTGCAGCGCGCCCGCCGCAGGCTCGGCGGTGCGCGCGTGTTAGCGATAAAGTTGCGGGTAGAGCCGTTCCCGACTTGTCGAATGCGAGGCCTCTGCGACGAGTGCCAGTCGCGCTGCGGAGCCACGCCCTTCGAGCCGCGTCCCGTCGGCCCTACCCTCGAGCGCGTGTCGCCTTGGTTGGCGACACCCACTTGTCGAGGGCAGTCCGGCCGACGGGAGCCTGTCGCGCGCCGGCGACGAATGCGGCGTGTGTCGGTGGTTTCGAGTTCGAAGCGACGATGGCACGACCACCGCCCTGCTTCCTGACCGGACAAGGAGGGGCCTACTCCCGTTCCGCGAGGAACAGGAGGTCTCCCCCCCTCCCCCGGCCCGAGCAGCGACGGGTGGACGCAGGACGGCAGCCCCTTCGGGGTTAGCAGGCGAGAGTCTGCGGGGCTCACGAGCCGAGTCTCAGCCACACGCCCCCCGCGCCTGTACTCCACCAAGTCAAGGTGAAAAGATCTTATCAGCCAGGCGGGCAGGCCAGGCGGGCTCATCCTCCCTGGCTCAACCTCTAAAAAAGAATTTTACTATCCAAAAAGAAAATCCGCGGCGAGCCGGCGATCCTGGTCTTTCCGAAGACGAGCCCCGCGCCACGGGTGCCAGCCGTGCCTCCGCGGGAGTCGCCCTTCGAGCCGCGTCCCGTCGAGCCACTGCTCACCGCAAAAGAAAAAGAACTCTTAACCCTAGTAGGTGGATAGTGTCGCTGTTTTCGAAAGGCGCTGACGGCCCGGCGCGTACCGCGCGACGCCCGGGCTACCCACCAGTGAAAGGCCTATACCAACCCTTCAAAATGACCTACTAACTTTGGTACACTCTCACTTTGATATTTCCCGCGGTGCACACTCAAAGTCCGGAAATCTCACAGACGCGCGCGTTTTGGCCGGCTACCCCATCGGGTCGCACGGAGACACGGGAAGGCTGCCGCAAGCCGCCTCCGGGTGCAGGGGCCCGACGCGGTAGGCGGGGGCAACAGCCCGGTAGCTGGCCGCGCCTCTCCGCCCCGCCCGTCGCCGCTGCACCCCTTGCCGCGGCCCTCGTCGCTGCTGCAGCGACGACAGCCGCGGCACGAGGTCAGAACGCGGCCTCGGAGAGCTCGAGCGAAGGCGCCGACGGTGGCGGCCGTGGTAGTGGTTGATGGTAGAAGGCTCCTGAGCCGTCGGGCACCACGCTCGACGTCGCCGAGGAGCCGCACCCGGCGCGAGCGCCTGCGCGTCGGCGGGTGCCACCGAAGGCGGGTGGGCAGCACCGGGCGGGGCGGCGGAGCTTCTCGAGGCGCGCACGTGCCCCGCGGGTCGTGCGCCGAGGCAGACGGCCGAAGAACCGGTGGAGTATCGCGCCCTCCTTCGCCGTGCCGCGTGTGCGCTGCGCCCGCTCGAGAGGCCGTCGAGAGCAGCGCGGCGCAGCCGATCCGGGCGATGAGCGTGCGCGGAACCGACCGGACCCGTCAATGTCCACTATGCGGGCATGGCCAGGCCGGCGCGGTTTGGTCTGGCGACCTACAGGGCGCGCACCGCGGTTGTGTCAACGCGAGATTCCGCGAGACCGCCTGTCTGACAGGTTATCCACCCACTAGGGTTAAAAGACAAAAAAAAATAGCGCGTCAAGCAAACTCACGGCGATGCTGGCCCACATCCAGGGCCTCCGGCAGCGGCGGCGACGCGACCGCGACGGGCGCCAGTCCTCGAGCCGATCCGACCCGAGCTCCTCGGGCAGCCAACGCGGCAATGAGGCGGCCACGGCTGCGGCGGCCGCGGCGGGTGCTCCCCTTCACACGGCAACGACTGCGCACGGCGGGCCGCTCGACACGGACTGGGCGGACGAGCAGTCGTCGCAATGGACGCTGCGGATCGTCACCGGCCGCGAAACCGGTTCCAAACGCGGCCGCAGCGAGGACGCGTGCGGCAGCCAGCCGGCGGGCGGCGGCGGCTGACGACGCGCCGGCTGCTTGCAGCGTCGGACTGTCCGGAGCCTCGTCTTCCTCTCCCGCTACTGCGCTGCAGACGTTTTTTGGTAACCCGGCGGAGGAGGCCGCGCCTGCTGCTGCTGCAGATGACGTCGAGACGATTCCGCTCGAAGATTTGATTGGCGCGCCCAGATCATCCCGAGATGCTCCGAGATCCGCCGTCCTTGGGCGGGGTCCGTGTCGGGTCCGTCTCTGACGCGACACTCCTCTCGTCCCTTTTGAACGCAAGCTCGCTCGAGGACGAGCCGGTCAGCGGCTCCGCGAGGCACCGGGGGAAGGGGGGGGGGGGGCCCTTTTTGGGGGGGGGCCCCCCCCCCCCCCTTTCCGGGGAAATTCCCCCTCCCAAGGGGGGATTGCCCCCTTTTTTTATAAATAAGGGGTTTTTTTGGGCCCCCCCCCCCCCCCCCCCCCTTTTCAAAAGAAAGCAAGCCCAAATGGGGGGGCACAAGGGTGGGGGCCCCTCCGTTTCCCACTTTTGCCCTTGCCCTCGCTCCCGCTCCTCCTCAAAGGGGCCCCCCCCCCCCCCCATCCCCCCCCCCCCCCCCCACACCCACACCCACCCACCCACCCACCCACCACGACAGGACACCGTGCGGTGGAGAGGCGACCCGTGCATCATCCTGCCGCACGCGCTCTGGCGGCCGAGTGTCGAGCCGCTCCTCCGCTGCATCTACTCGCCCGACGCCACAGAGTACTTTGTCGAGACGCTGCTCCTGCGCCGCTCGTTGCCAGAGGCGCCCGCCCGGCGGCCGGAGGAATAGCTCGTTTGAGCGCGGCGGCTGTTATGGTCGGCGCGTTCGCTCTCAGGCGCTCGGCGTCGCGCACTGCGCCCTGTACTTCGACGTCGGCGGCCCCTTCTTTGCAACCTTCTACCGCAAGGTCGCGTCCCGCCGCTCCCTCCTCTGCCGTTCCGCGCCGCCGGTCGGCGCGAGCGGCGGCGGCAGCCGCGGCGGCGGCGGCGGCAGCGGGGCCGGCGCCGCGAGCGCCGACGTCGACAGCGACGAGTTCCTCTTCTCGCCGCTGCACGATGCCGAGGTGCCATCTCCCCATCTCTCCCCACCTCTCCCCATCCCTCCCCATCTCTCCCCATCTCTCCCCATCTCTCCCCACCTCTCCCCATCTCTCCCCATCTCTCCCCATCTCTCCCTACATCTCCCCACATCTCGGCGCCGACCTGCCATCTCCCCACCTCTCCCCCCCCTCTCCCCACATCTCCCCACGTCTCGGCGCCGACCTGCCATCTCCCCACCTCTCCCCACCTCTCCCCACATCTCGGCGCCGACCTGCCATCTCCCCACATCTCCCCACATCTCCCCACATCTCGGCGCCGACCTGCCATCTCCACATCTCCCCCCCTCTCCTCCAAAGGTGTCCTGGCACTCGCTGCCGCTCGAGCACGCGCTGCTCTGGCTGCACGCGCTCGACCTCTCGCCCCCCGCGACTCTTGCAAACGTGACGGGCCCTAGA
>NW_005197862.1:0-7602 GCF_000372725.1 Emiliania huxleyi CCMP1516 | reverse complement strand
GTCTTGTCAGCCGCCCTCGCCTCCGCTGCTGCTCCCGCCCCCGCCAGTACCGTCGCCGGCGCACCGTCGCCGCCTAATGAAGGCCGTTCTCGCGTCCTGCTGTGCGCAGGTGGCGTACGATCCACGAGGCTGCCCTCGCCGCGGCGCAGTCGGAGGCGGCGATGGCGGCGGCGGCCGAGGCGGCGGCGGCCGAGGCGGCGGTGGAGGGGGCGGCGGTGGAGGGGGCGGAGCCGCAGGGTGGCAGCGGCGTGCGGTGCGAGGCCGCTTCCTCGCTCGCGGGCGCGGCGGCCGACGTGGCAGAGGGTAGCAGCAGCGCGGGAGGAGGCACGGGGGGCGGGGCTGGCGCCGGCGCGAGCGCGGGGCCGAGCGCAGGGCCCTCCGGGGCGGGGCGCGAGGGAGACCTTGCAAAGAAGCGGCGGAGGCTGATCTGAGTGGCGGGGCAGGCGCCTTGCGCTTGCGGCCTTCGCGCTGGCCCGGGTGCTGGCCCGTGGCTGCTTGGCGCTCGGTGCTGGCACGCGCTCTGCGCGTACTAGGTTTGGTGCGTGTCGCTGGCGGTGGGATCGCGCCCCCGCCCGCCTCGGGGCGCCCGTCCCGGGAGGATCGCGCACGCGCACACACACAGATGCTGCACGCGGGGGTTCGGGGGTTTGGGGGAGCGGGGCTGTGTGCGCGGCGTGGCATGCCCCGTGAGGCGTGCTGCCCGCCGCCGGTGTGGCTCTTGCGCTCGCGGCTCTGTGCGGCGTGTTGGAGGTCTGTCGGGGGACTAGGTCGGGGCGTCCGAGACCCGGTGCACGATGCTTGATGGATCATGGACATGGTTGGCGCGCGCCGTCTTGCGAGCGATGTGCTCTTTGACGTGATGTGTAACGAGCGAGCTCACTCGCGCCTCGCCGGCGATAAAAAATGCATTAATGGAGTTGGAGCTAAAATATGGGCTAGTGCCATTTCACTGAGACGCGCTAATCTTCTATCTTGAAAACGTCTCCATACTCCAAGACCAACGGAGTGACGAGTGTACGGAGCTCCGTGTTGGCTGTTGCTTCCAGCACCCTCCCCCCGCCGCGCTCCCTGGACCCTGCGGCCATGGCCGAGATGCTCCTAGGAAGAGAGGTCATCTGGCTACCGCGAGAGCGACCCAACTCGTCGACATCGTCCGATGATGCATGGTGCCGCAAAGTCAGCCTTCGGAGGCTATCGTGGGTTCGTGGGGTCGAGCCGGCAGTAGCCGTGACATGTGGTTCCACCACCCCTCGTAGGCTTTGCCTCTGACCGCCACCGTTCCCAGCGCAGGCTGCCTAATGGGATGGAAAGGAAGGCTCGGCGAGCGTATAGAAGCGTGCTCGACCTCGTCGTGGCAACCTGGGGGGGGGGGGGGGGTCATTCACAGAAAAATCCTTGGAGCACTTGGAGTGCAGTCGGTAACCTCACATCCAGGGCCGGGGAGCTCAGAAGCGCACCTAGCGGGCCGGATGATCGGCATCGGGTTACGGGCTAGAGAGCCCTGACCCCTAGGGGGGTGCGCGTTCGCAGGGAAAGGGCCGTAAAGTAAACACGGGTCTCCGAGGGTTAGTTCCGTGTACCGGGTTTCCCCTTAACTGCAGAACGCCCCCTCTACTCGGAGCTAACGGACACACAACACTGTACTCCACGCATCCTAACGAAAACTTCGCGTGTCATCGGCGCCATCGCGCCAATAGGACCACTCGCCCACCCGCCCACGCACGGTCGACTTGAGTGCTGGCCGAGTAGCTGGCTGACGCTAATGCTGGCGAGGGCCGAAGATACTGGCACACGCTCATCTCGGTCCTCTCCTTGGAATATCGGCCAGATGCGCAATAAGTCCCTCCTGTTTGGCACACGTGCCACCGAGTACTTGACAGACGGCTCCACGCGCCACCGCATGCATCCCCAAGCCCCACCACGCGCAGTCGCCGCTTTCGGCGTGCTCACGCCAGACCCTTGGCGCGACGTCACGACGCTCCTATGGGCCTCGCACTACCTGCCTACGGCAGCGGCAGCAGATGTGCTGCTCTTCCGCTACTTGGCCTTCGCGCACGAGGCGCCGCCGCCGGATCCGTCCAGCCATTGCGCGGGTTGCGTCGCCCTGCTCAATGGCCTCAAGTGGAACGTCCTCGAGATCGAGCGCAGCAAGCACCACCACACCGAAGGCAACCAGTGCGTGCTCAAGATACTCCAGTGGTTCGCGCACGCGATGCGCAACCCCGCGTACGCGCGGCTGCCGTTCGTCGGCTATATCGATCGCGACACGTGGCTCGATCCCGTGCGCATGGCACTTTTCCTACGGCGCGCAGCGACCGTCGTCGGCAGCCGTCCAGCGTACGGCGGCAGCTTCGAGCACGCGCACGGCTACAACGAGTCGAGCGGGATCCACACGGGCTACTCCATCGGCCCGGTCCGCACGGCCGACCCAATGCGCTCCTTCGCCTTTGCGTTCGGCGGATTTGTCTTCCTGAGCCCGCGCGCGGTGTCGCGCCTCTTCGACTACATCGAGCCACGCCATGCTCTGCTCCACGGCGTGACCCACTTGCGCGCACGCGGCAAGTGCGCCATGACGACGGACGTCTCGATGGGTTGGCTCATCGTGCAGGCATTCGCGCACTCGCGTGAGCTGGTGGCCGTGCACCTGCGCATGATGGACGAGGTCTTCAAGTGGACAACCTATGCATCCCTCGTCCCCGGCGAGACGCTCGTCGTGCATGGGATAGACTCCAACAGGCCGGACTTGAGAGACGCCAGGACGCTGTGGTTCTACGATGCGGTCGCGGCGCTGGTTCCAGTCGACCAGTACGCCCACGTGGCCAGCACCCTCACTTGCGTCGATGGCCCCCCGCGGAAGTGGAACATTGTCACCTCACCGCACGCGCGGCAACACAACTGGACGCTTTGCCACACGAGCCGTGATAACAAGCGCTTCCCGCGGCTGGTCACCAACCAACATCCGATCTTGCGCGAGGTCCAGCAGCTTAATCGCACGCGCGCGCTCACGCAGCTGACATGCACGGCTCGATGCAAGGCCGCGAGGATGTGTGATGGCATCGGTTGGCCTGTGGCCGTGGGTCAGCCGTGCCCCCCCAACGGGCGTCGTGCCACGTAATGCTATTGAGCGTCCCGCACGGATTGAGCTGTACAAAAACAAATAAAACGGACAACTGTGAGATGGGTAAAAAGGAACAGATCCCCGCCCGTGCGATCTTTGTGCAGGGTTCTTTGTGGGTGTGGTCGGCGACTAGCCGGGGTCGTCCTCCCGATGGGGGAGAGACTAGCACTAGCCGTCTTCCACATGGTCCCTCGGGTCCCTGCTGCTCCTAATCTCTTCGTACATCCTCCTGCTGATCTCCGCAAAGTCCTGCTCCCTCCCTCGTCTCGCCCTGCGCGTCTGCTCCGCCTCCACATCGTCTGCCCTGCGTCGTCTGGCGACGAGCTGTACGAGACTGTACGCGGCAAAATATAAAAAATCCCGCGGTACCTCTGCGCACCCGCGCCCATTCGATCCGAAACGCACACAGCCACACCCACACGGTAGCCGCCTTCGACGTTCGAGCTGGCGCCACACGCACCCGAGACCCGTGCTGCGTGCACAAAGCCGTGGGTATATGCCACTTGGCGAGACTCAGACGGCGAACCGCGGCGTGTCGGCCGACTCGTCCCGCCACGCCAGCTCGGGCGGCGGGCGCTCCGCGTCGGTGCTGGCGTGGTCAGCACAAGCATCGGTCGGCTCGCCGCCTCGCGCGCCTTCGGGCTCGGGCGGCAGGCGGGGCAGCGGAGGGGCCACATCTGCCGCTGGCGCGCCGCTCGGCGGCTGCGCGGAGAGGGAGGAGAGGGAGGAGAGGGAGGAGAGAGACGAGAGAGACGACCCCGCCGCGGCGGGCAGGGCGGGCTTGACGGGCGGCGCATGCTCTGCGGTGGCCGCCTGGGCTGGGCCGAGGGAGCGGCGCGAGGAGCGGAGCGTCGAGCGGCGCGCCGACTCGCGGATAGACTGCCGCCACGCCTGTGCCGCCGCCAGCTTCTCCTCCGCCGCGCCGCGCCGCACCGCCCGCGCCAGCTCCTCCCGCTCCTGCTCGCAGCCAGGCGCGGGCGTGAAGGCGGCTAGCTGACGCGTCAGGCCGGTGGGAGGCGCGCGCGAGAGAAAGAGAGCTGCACAAGCAGCGGGGGAGACGTGAGGGTGGGTGCGCAGAGGGTGCGCGGAGAATCTTTGCGCGTGATGAAGCGAGATATCTCGGCTGCTCTCCGCGAATCTCGCCACCTCGCTCGTGGTGAAGAGCCACAGCTGCACCGACTCCCACCACGACGGCTCGCGCTCCCGAAAGGGCGAAAGGGCGTCGGAGAACCTCGCGGCCCGCTTGTCGCCGTCTGTATCACCGCGCAGCTCCTGCAGCAGCAGGGAGTGGATGTCTCGAGAGGGGCAGCAGCGAGTTGCGCATTCGGCGAGTGGCTCAGACCAAACGGCGGCGATTGCAGCGGTGGTGATTCGGGACAGTAGCAGTGAGAGCCGCAGCAGCGACGAGATAGGCTGCTGGCCCTGGGAGGCGGGCAAGGGGAGGCGGCCGCACCTGCAGAGCCTCTCGCGCGAGCGCGTCGGCGCACGCGTCGACAAATGCCTAGCCGAGCCACAAGCAGTTGAGCGATGGCGGGGACAAGGAGGGGGCGCTGAGTGGATAGGTGGCGTCGGGGCATGGGACGGAACGGATAGGGCGAGGGATCCGCACATTTGGCGAGGCGCGGCCGAGTTGGCCGCGGACAGACTTGACGCCGACTCCGAGCGTGGCCTGCACCTTGATCGTTGAGTGGCGGAGCGAGCCGCGGACCGAATCACGGGCGGAGCCGCGGGCTGAGCCGCGGGCTGAGCCGCGGGCTGAGCCGCGATCATGTGCAGCGGAGGAGCGTGGGGCGTTGCTCCATCGCTGTGAGCGGCGGCTTGCAGGGTCGGCGAGCTGAGCCTCTGTCAGCGAGGTGACGAGCGGCCCCCAGCCGGAGAGCCAGGCAACCAGCCGGTCAGTCGCTGACATGCTCACCGCGTCGAGCTCCTCGGGCGGCGCCACCTCCGCGACCGAGTTTGCGAGGCGGTGCAGAAAGGGAGGCCGCGCCGTCGCATGCTCTGCGCCGCCTCCAAGGGCGATGTCGGTGGTGGAGCGCCGGAGGTGCAGCATGCACCCGGTTCGGTCGCTGCAGAGGTAACAAGCCGCCCTGCGGAAGCAGAGCGCGCGGGATGAAATTCTTTTTTGAGAGCGCCTTCGTTGTTAATAGTACAAACCCAATGGTCTCTTGCGAGCGGTCCGTCGTTGCAGTCGCACACACTCACACGCCACGCCTCACCGCGCGCCCACCCGCTGCCCCGCCCAGGCGGGAAAGAGATGAGGAGATGGGACAGCGAAGGAGGAGCCCAAACACGTATGGGAGGTTTCGTTGATGCGTCACGCTGCCCGGCGTTTCTCACTTTCCGGGACAGCCCCGCCCTTGTGAGGCAGGAAAGTGACGGCTACCCCGTACGCCCTGTCGCATCATACTCCATCGCCGACCGCCCATTCTCCCCTCCTCATTCCCCCCTCGAATGCTCCGGACCCCGACAAGCCGCCCGACGTTGGGCCTCTGCCCCGCACGCCCCCGCCCCTTCTGCCCCTTGCTCACACCCCGGCCCGACACGCACATACAAGGACAAACCCGGCGTCCTGCTCTCAAAAGAAAAAGAAAAAAGGGAATGAGGAGACCAGCGAGGGAGACTCCCCGCCTATGCAAGCCCCAGAGAGGGGCCGCCATCGCCGAAGCTGTGCCAAAGCATAACTCCAAAACCCGCAGCGGCCCAGGGGGCCTTGGGGGCAGCCTGCCGGACCGCCGCTGCACGGGGCTAGGCACCAGAAGATGAGTGGAATTGATGAATTGGGCCGTTGTCCGTGCCTCCCCTCTATACGTCAGAGTGGGACCTACGCCGCGCCGGGAAAGGGGCGCGCCCGGTCCTCGACGGAGCCGCGCGCCCCAAACGACCCAGGCGGCGAGTAGTCGACCTCGAACCTTCGACATGTAGTTGCCCATAGTTAGCGCCCGCCCGCCCCCCCCTCTGTCGCTTCGCAACCGCGAATTCACACAGCAGGGTCCTACTACGTGGTTACAACCACGCGCCCCTCAGGAGCTAAGGTAGAGTGGAGCGTCCCAGACGCCTCGGTGCCTCCCACCGGCGTGAAGACCATCCGGATCTTTCCACCGCGCCCTCCGGGCTGACTGAGTGGTCCCCGCGATGGCCCACGGTCCTCCGTCGCCTGGTTGAACCCCCTGCCTCCCTGTTGACCCCCCAGTCCTCGTACTCGACCATTAAATAAACTCAAACACACACAACAGCCAGGCGCGGACTTGACACTGACCCCCCTCCCTAAAGAAAAAAAATCGCGCACCATGCGACCTCCCGCGCTCCGGTTGCCATCGCCGCGGTCGCCGGCCGCGCAGTGCACTGTCGGCACCGCGTCTCTCTCTGTGATCATCCCTGCGTACGACGAGGCAGAGAGGCTTCCGCGCACGCTCGAGGAGTCGCTCGCTCACTTGTCGACCACCCGGCGCGGCCCGTGGGAGATCATCGTGGTGGACGACGGCTCCCACGATTCAACTTGCGAGTTCGTCGCAGCGCGGCTGGCGGCGGAGCCGCGGCTGCGGCTCCTCTCCTCCGGCCGTGGGGCCAATCGCGGCAAGGGCGCTGCCCTCGCCGCCGGCGCGGCGGCGGCGCGAGGCGACCTCCTGCTCCTCCTCGACGCGGACGGCGCCACGCCCCTTTCGGCGCTGCCCGCGCTCGAGCGGCGGGTGGGCGCGCGCGGCTGCGAGATGGCCGTCGGCTGCCGCGCCGCGGCTCTCGCCGCTCGGCCCGCCGCGAGGAGGCTGATGGGAGTCGTCTTTGCGGCTCTCGCGTCGACGTGCGTCCGGGGCGTGCCCGACACTCAGTGCGGCTTCAAGCTTCTCTCCCGCCGCGCGGCGCGCGCGCTGGCTCCCCTCCCGTGCCTGCGCACTTCGTTCCCCACCCGTGTGTCTCTTCTTTCTCTAGGCGCGCGAGCTCTTCCCGTCGCTGCAGATCCGCGGCTGGGCATACGATGTGCAGCTCCTCGCCCTCGCGCAGGCGAGATTGTGCCGAGATCGGCCGAGATCGCCCGAGATCACACGAGATCAGCCGGGATCACCAGAGGTTAGGCGCGCGGCCGGAGGCGCTTTTAGACAGGCACATTCCCCGGGCGGGCCAAACGCGGTTACCGATGGCCCGCCCCACCCGTCCTCGGCCGAAATCGCCGATTTCGGCCCCCCCGAGGTCTCGAGGCCACCGACGCGGTTACCGCATGGCCCTCAGATTTTCGCTGGGGCCGCCCGTGCCCGCTTCTGATCCGGTTTGCGCCCCGTCCGCAGGCCAGAGGCTACCGCATCGCCTCGGTGCCGGTGGCGTGGCGCGACGTCGAGGGGTCGAAGGTGCCCATCGGCTGACACGCCCACGACACGCCCACGACACGCCCACGACACGCCCACGACACGCCCACGACACGCCCACGACCTCGGTGCGCTCGTGACTGGCGACGCTGCTCACGCCGCACTCTCGGGTTCTCTCGCGTGATCTGG
>NW_005197863.1:0-1564 GCF_000372725.1 Emiliania huxleyi CCMP1516 | reverse complement strand
CCACCACACACACACATGCATGCATGCACAGACACACAGCCCCTTCCCCTCCCCCTCAAGACCTTCCCAAGGGCGAGGACACGCGCAGGCCGCACCTCTAGTGAGGCCCGCATAGTATGTGGGAGACTCATGCCGCCGCCCCTGCCACCCCTGTGTCAGTGTGCTCGTGGTAGTGAGAGACTGCCGGTGAGAAGCCGGAGGAAGGTCGCTAGACTGAGATGAGACCGCCAGTGGAGTTGGGATTCCACCGTGCACCGCGCTGCGAGCCTGTCGTGTCCCTTGTCAGGAGCAGGAGAGCCCACCTGTCCCCCTGGATCGTCCTTCCAAAATCCTGCTCGTGCAGGTGTGGACCCTGTCCTCCTCCCCTACCCCTCGTTTGGGTTGTCTGTTTTCTTTCTTTTCCTCCTCTTTTTTTGAGCTAGCCTTCGATGTTATGAAACAAACGCAAGGCGGACATGCATGGCACATGCATATATCGGGTGTGGTTTTGTCGAAATCTCCCCGGGAGATTACGAAATCTCGATCTGGGGGTCCCCTGACACTCAGTATGAGCTCGTCAGAGAGAGATTTTTAAAGACCAACAATCTTCTCGTCAGTGTCAGTCGTGATGATGGCCAAATTAAAACCGAATATATCGCTCTCTCGGGCCCACAGACATCCCGCACACCCGCCGCCCCCGCGCGCGCCCCACCCCGGCCGGGAGAAAGGGGAGTGACAGTTTGGGATTGAAAGCCGAGTATCTCGCACTCCATGTGCGAGAACGCAGGGGTAATGTAAGCCGGAGACTTCCTCTTTCTTTGCCGTCGTCTGCGCCTTGTCTGTCGTGTGAATCGTGCGTGTGCGCGAGCCTTCTGTTGTGAAATTCTTTTTGAAATCTACTTGTAACGAAAACAAGGCGCCCCGCTTTTTACCGCCACGCGGTATGGGTGGACGCTAGACAGATGATGACGACACGCATGAGCGACACACAGACACAAACAGTAGGTAGGTAGGTAGTAAGGTGAAGAACAGCCAGGCTCGGACTGGACACCAACGCGGTATGGGTGGACGCTAGACAGATGATGACGACACGCACGAGCGACACACAGACACAAACAAGCTCACAAGACACACAGCCAGCTGGCTGCCACACACCCTGAGTCGGCGTACACATAACTCAGGGCCACATCCTCCCTGTCGCCCCCCCCACTAACAGCAAAAAAAAAAGGGCCAGCTGATAAACGGCAAGATCCGCCAATAGCTCCTTGCTTGCTCTCCGACCTTTCCTCCCTAATACGATGGAGACGGCGCTGAACAGCGCCGCGACGGCGCACGCACTCGGGCTCGTCCGGCACGGCCGCCTCACCGCGCGCGGCGCGCCCGCGAGCCTCGACACCCTCAACGGCGACTGGGAGCGTTGCCCGCGCTCACCCTACGTGGAGGAGCGCCCGCACTACGTCAAGCGGGGCGCCAACGCAAAGGGCGCCGCCTTCGAAATGCACCTGTTTTACAGCCACGGCCACTGGTACGTGACGCCCTCGGCCACCCACGGCGGCGTCGTGCTGTGCGGCGCCCGCTCCGACTC
>NW_005197864.1:0-1564 GCF_000372725.1 Emiliania huxleyi CCMP1516 | reverse complement strand
GCTCTGTGCGGCTGGAGGAGAGCGGAGAGTGGAGCGGTGGTGTGCCCGAGTGCAGAACGGCGCACGCTGCGCACCAGCAGCGCGTGGAGCAAGCAGGTCTCTCGTTCGTTTCAAGGCCGCCAAGAAAAGAATTTTCCCGGCGAATTTGCATCGCCTGGGCTGCCCGTCGTCGTCCTTCCAAGGCATTTTGTTCTCCCACTGTCCTGTGTGGGTGATCCTGTGTGGGTGATCCTGCCCACCCCCTCTCCGTGTCGCGTTGTGTGTGTGCCCCCGCACCCCCCCAAAATGGCATCCTCCCAAGACCCTTGCTTGTTCCGAGAGATTTTTAGCGATACCAAACAACTCTAACACTCACACGTCATTTGGGGCCTGGAGCCCTGTTCACGCGCGCGCGAGACGTGCAGACAGGGTTGCCAGGTGAGAGCGAATGGGGCGCGGTTCACGCCTCGCACAACACTCAGAGAGAGATGCGCTCTGCATCAGCACCCCGCCACCTGGCTCGCCGCCCCGTCGCCGTCGCGAGTCAGCCCTCGGTCAGGTACTGCCAAAGGCGGCCACAAGCAGCACCATCGCTACCAGCGCCACCGCGCCGGCGCTGGTAAGCTCTGCGGCCCGTGTAGCGGCCCCTTAGCCCGTCGCCCGGGCACATGGCGCCCTCACACCACTCCTCGCCCCCGTCTCACAGGCCAAAATCGTCGACATCGCGTCGGCACTCTCGACGGCGCGCCTGGGCTCGCAGAGGGCGGCCTGGGCGGTGCAGGGTGGCTGGGCTGCCCCCCTCCCGCGGTGCGCCAAGCCTCGGGGGTCGGGGAGACCATATCGGGTCGCCGAGGGGGCGGGTCGGACGCCCGATCCGGCTGCTGGCCGGAGGACGTCGCCGGCTCCGCGATTTTGGACTCCCCAGGCGCCTCCAGCCGGGCCGAGCGGCGCCAGCTGGTAGCTGGGGCCGCAGGGCGGTCGGGCCGACACCGTATGCTAGTAGGGGTGAGTTGTCTAGGGGTGCAAATGTCGGTAGAGTGTCCGTTTGTGGCCTCCGGACGGGCTCCGGTCGGGAGCCCGCCGGGCCGGCTGAGGCTGTGTGTCCGTCCACTGTGGACCTAGTGATGGCCTAGGAGCCCTGCACGGACGATGTTTATGCTATATAACACCTAGGGACCGCGTGGGGTGGGCGGCGAGCCGCGCATCGGCCGACAATGTGCCGGTGTACGCGTTTCGCTCTCGGTGTCGAATCTCGAAACACCTCTCGCCCTCTCCTAGGATCCCTACGCGGCTCTACTACTTTATAGTCATCGACAGTCGAAGTGTTTCGACAGTAGAAGTCTAAAATTTGCCCTCGTGCTGCACCGTTTCCAGCAACGCGCCTGCCACGTGCCTCGTGCCTGTGACAAAACGCTCGACCTTTTTTCCGCACGCAGGTCACGGCACGCAAGCCTCGCGGGCTGACAGTGATGTACTGATGAGCTCTGACATGAAAAGCCGATGCGCGGATGGTGCTTCCCCCCCCAATCGTGAGTAAGTAAGTGAGCCCCGCCGCATTTCTTTTGGGCACGCTCGTTTACCGTCA
>NW_005197865.1:0-1564 GCF_000372725.1 Emiliania huxleyi CCMP1516 | reverse complement strand
GCTGGCCGGGGCGGCTCTGGGGCCCCTCCACGGCGGAGCGGCGCAGCTCCGTCGGACGGTACTACTTGAAGTGCTTGCCCGCCGCCAAACATGTGCACGTGGCCTGACCGATGCGCGTGTGAGGTGTGTTGCAGCTCCCTGTTCCCGGCGACTTGTGAGCGTGTGACCCTGTGAGAGTGGCTGCGTGACTGTGTGGAATGTTTGGCGGCTGTCGCGCTGTGTGAGCGGCGGGTCGGGGGGACGTGTTGTGAGCCCTAGGCGCTAGGGGGGAGCCCAACTCTGGGTTTTGGGAAGGGTTGATGACAAGATCAAGTTGATTGGTACAACTGGCGTTCACGGCACGATCGATACGCCACACGGAGCATGTGCGAATCCTGGTCGGCGTTCACGCACGAGCGAGACGCCACGACGAGACGACAGTTCCAGCCCTTCGACAGCGCCCCAGTCGTCCTTGGCAAGCCCCGATCCCCTCGCGCCGTTTCACTCTCTGCCGCCGCATGGGCAAGGGCGGCTCGTCGACCGCGGCGGTGGAGGCGCCCGCGGTGCGCGGCGCCAAGGGCAAGCTCGTGGCGCGCACCGACTTTTTCTGGGACGACAACGACGAGCCGCATGCCGCGCGCCGCAAGGCGATCATGAAGGCGCACCCCGAGGTGTCAAGGCTGACGGGTCCGGAGTGGCGGTCAAAGTACATCTGCCTCTTTGCGCTGGTGCTGCCGCAGATCTGGCTCTCCGTTGTGACGGCCGATCTGCCATGGCTGCCCTACCTCGCCATTGCGTACGTTTTCGGCGCAACCATCACGCAGGTCCGAGCGCGCCCCGCCGCCACGACCGCCCCGACCGCCGCGCTGCCGCCGCGCTGTGCCTCGACCCGTCCCTCCGGCGTGCCGCGCGCCTTTGCGCTCCAGCCCGGCCCTCGACCGCCCGCCGCGCGCCGCCCTCGCGCGCCGTGCGCGCAGCCTGCGCCCCGGCAGCCTGCGCCCCGCGCCGCCCTCCTGACGCGCGGTCGCGTGCTCCTCCCGCAGGCGCTCTTCCTCGCGATCCACGAGCTGGCGCACAACCTCTTCTTCAAGTCGCCGCTGCACAACCGCCTCTTTTCCATGGTTGCCAACTGGCCGATTGGCATCCCGTACACGATTCCGTTTCGCGGCTACCACCTCGAGCACCACAAGTTCCAGGGCGTGGACGGGGTCGACACGGACGTGCCGTCGTACTTCGAGGCGCAGCACATCCGCGGGCCGCTGAGCAAGACTGCCTGGGCCTGCTGCCAGATTCTCACCTACGCCCTCCGCCCGATGTTCATCAAAGCGCAAGACATCACCGCGATGCACGTCACCAACTGGGCGGTGCAGATCGCATTCGACGCGGCGATGCTGTACGCGTTCGGGTGGCGGCCGCTCGCCTACATGGTGCTCTGCATCCTCCTCGCAGGCGGCCTCCACCCGTGCGCCGGCCACTTCATCTCTGAGCACTACGTCTTTCCGCACCTGGCGCCGAAGCAGGCGCGACCCTCCCTCCCTCCCCTCCCTCCCTCCCCTCCCTCCCTCCCCTCCCTCCCTCCCCTCCC
>NW_005197866.1:0-1564 GCF_000372725.1 Emiliania huxleyi CCMP1516 | reverse complement strand
GGTTCGGGCCGATGGGCGCAAACTCCCATGTGAAATTCAACGAGTCCAGAAACTCGTTGGGTTCGGAGACGGAGTGGACGCGCCGGTCGCGCAGCAGCGTCACCGTCGAGCCGAAGCGCGCGGCGAGGCCCATGTAACCCACCTCGACCTCTGTTAGGAGCTCCTCGGAAGCACCCGGCTCAGCAGCATGGGCGCCAGGCTCAGGCCCGCCCGGCCCGTCAGCCTGCCGCCTTTCGAGCACGCGAGACGCGGTACACCACGGAAGGAAGTCGGCGTACCGAGCAACGTCGGAGACGGCACCGTAGATGGTCGGGACGGGGAACTGCACAACTTTCTGCTGCTCGAACGTGCGGTACTTTTGTCCCTTGGCGCTGAGACCTGGCAGGAACAAGCTTCGGCTGTGGATGCGAGCCGCCGGCAGTCTGGCGCCAATGCTCCTCACGCGCGCAGGCATTATCGCCCTTGGGGTGAGGCAGCCAACGCGGAACACCAGAGTGAAAGTTTCTCCTGGGCGCGAAAGAATTTTGTGCGGTTGCCATATCTCCTGATCGTCCTTACAAAATCCTGCTCGTGCAGGTGGGGACCCTGTCCTCCTCCCCTATCCCTCGTTTGCCTGTCTGTTTTCTTTCTTTCTTTCTTTGATCGTCCTTATCTCTGAGCACTTGAGCACTGGATAGGGTCGATTCCGCATGGTACGGGACCCCTCGATCGTCTCGCCCTCCCTCACTGGTGTGTTCATCGGGGGGGGGTCATAACAAACACGGTACAGGATCGAGGTGCACGCTGCCGAAGCAGTGTCGTCCCCCCTCTCCCCGACGGCGATGGCGGTGTGACCGATCGAGCTACAAGAGGAGCTTGGTCAGCAGGATCCGGGTGGGCGGAGCAGTACCTCACTTCCTCAATGGGTGAGCCTCAGAACCCCAGCAGTCTCGGACCCATCACCCCTCGGCTCGCGTGGATTCGAACCACCGCCGGGATGGAAGCTTCCTGCTTCCATCTGATTAGTTGTCCATTCAACCTGTGTCACCCGAAATCCATAGTGTCACTCTTATGGTTTTTTGAAATGTCGGCGGCGGCGTTGAGGGGACGGCGGCGGCGTCGGTGTCGAATGTGTAGGTGACGTAGCTGGAGATAGTATCGGCAGAGATCTCTCGGAGGTGGCGAGGTCGGCGGTGGCTGAGGCGGTGGCGACGGCGACTGTGGGGGTGTAGTGGGCGCCGACGGGAGCGGTGGCGGAGCCGAGGGCTGTGGAAGCGGCGCATGTACAGAGGCTATCGACGGAGGCATCGAAGGTGGGGCCGAGGGCGTCGGCCGCTCGTGAGCGGTGACGGACGCGTCGGCGGTGGGGAAGGTGGCGGAGGTGCGACAGCACCACAGAGGGCAGTGACGGAGACAGCAGCGACGGCGAGGCGGCGCCGGCGATGGTGGGGACGGTGAGGGCGGAGGGGGGGGGGGGGGGGAGAAACCGCAACCCCGGTGATAAAAACCGCGGCGGCGTGGTCCGCGGCAGCGATGGTGGAGGCGGTATAAGCGGTTTTTAAAGGGGCGGCCGAAAGTGAAACCA
>NW_005197867.1:0-1565 GCF_000372725.1 Emiliania huxleyi CCMP1516 | reverse complement strand
AGCGCCGGGGTGACTATCCAGTTGTCAATTTGCGTGCCCGCCCGGTACGTTGCGTCGTTATCCATCGCTCTCAGGTCTCGCCCCACTTCGGTCAGCATTGCGCTGTTGAACATCTTGAAACACAAAGGGACGTCCGACGACAGCGACGAGGGCGCAAGGAGCGACGACGAGGAGACACCCGACCGTGCAGCAGAGCCAGGACCGAGCGAGCAACCACCCGAAACGGGCCATCCGAACGATGGCAGCCAGGCAGACGACGAATTTACAGTCATGGACGTAGACGAGGAACAGCCAGAGCACGAGGCGTCCCAGCCGCCGAGGAAGCGGGGGCGATCCGAGAACGAACGTAGCGATTCGACGAGTCAGGGAGAGGGGGCGAGCCAACAGCACACAGAGGACGGGGGGCCGGTGACGTACGGGGAGGAGCGCGCACGCACTGCAGGGGACGAAAGGCACGAAGGCGCCCCCCCGCCGGGGTGGGTGCGAGGAGGCGAGACGCGGGGGGCACAGCTTGGACAGCAGGCGCGCAAGAGACAGAAAGCCAGGGAACAAAGAGGAGGCAAGTAGGGGGGGTGGCTCGTAACTGAGGTTCGCCTTCAGAGACAGCCGCCCCCCCATGTGGTGATTGTTGTTCATAACGATATCCCTACAACCACGATCGATGCGAGGACGCAAGTCCACCAAACTCGGCCATTCCAACGGCCAGACCGCTCGCTTAAGGCTGATTGGCTAGACGAGCGGTCTACCTCCGACAGGGCGGTCCGACAGCGCGTGGATCCGGCCCGCCCCGGCGGGTTACGGTTTAGCGCGCCGACAGACCGCCCTCTCCATCACCCTCGCCCAGGGATCTACAATGCTGTCTTAAGGTCCGACAGGTTCGGCACCGGGCACCGCCTCGGTATACAAAATGCGCCTGCGGGCGGACCCTTACAGATCACAGATCACGTCCGGACGTCCATCCACTGGGATGAGAGATGAGAGTACTGGAGACCTGAGGTCGAATCTGCCGATTCCACAGCCGCCCACAGGAGCACCGCCTCAACACGGGGTCTCGGCTCTGCGAAAGGCATATACTCTGCGAGAGGCATATACTCCCCCCCCCCCCCCCCCGCCCCGCCGCCGCCACCAATCTAAGGTCAATCAACATGCAAGAGAACCCTGACATCCAAACGCAGCCAGCCTCCGGTGCGCGACCCTGCGCGACAGCATGTGTGTACACACCCTGCGGCGCCTAGTCGTCGAGCTTGGCCTTGATGGCGTCGAGGGTCTTCTTGGCGTCGCCGAGGAGCATGTCGGTGTTATCCTTAATAAACACTGGGTTGTCCGCGCCCGCATAGCCCGCGCCCATGGAGCGCTTCATCACGATCACATTCTTGGCCTCCCACACGTGCAGCACGGGCATGCCTGCGGTGTCGAGGACAGGGGGCGGGACCCCCGTGGGCGGTGTGCGCGCGCGGCACGGGCGCGCGCGCGCGCGCGGCGCGAGCCTGCGATGATCGAGTTGGGGTCCTCGATGGCGGCCGAGTTGACGGTGTCGTTGGCGCCGACGACGAGGCAGATGTCGG
>NW_005197868.1:0-1565 GCF_000372725.1 Emiliania huxleyi CCMP1516 | reverse complement strand
CACCTGGGAGCTTATGACCTGGGAACTATATGTGTATGTCAGTGCGCCTATGCTCATGTCACATGTGTGGTCTCCTTCCCCCTTTTCTCGGCACAGGCACCGCCCACCCACCTCGAGCCACCCACGCCCACGCGCACCCCAGCACACCCCCCACCACCAAACTAGAACGCGAACGGCGGCGTTTTGCTCGTCCCCTGGCCTGTGGGGTTCTCGTGCGGTCGTGGACGTGCGGTATGAGAGTTGACGTGAGACACCGTATGCACTAGCACATGCGACATGCACATGACAACATGGACATGGACATGGACATGGACATGGACATGGACATGGACATGGGCATGGCTGTGCGCGGCCGCGCGCGAGGCCCGAGCAAATCGCCGACGAAAAGGAAAGATGTCGCGCAAGCCTCTCTCTCAGCACTGCCACTGCGCACTGGCACGACAAAGGGCGTGGACTGGCGCATACTAGTACACACATCGGCACACACACACACACACACACCAACAAAGAGAAGCGGAAGAAATTAATTGAAGAAAATAGGCGAAGCTCGAAGGACGCTGGACGGGCGGGAAGTAAGTCGGGACAGACGTACGTTGAAGAATATGTATTGGCGGGGACGCAAAGATGGGACGGAGGGTGGATAGTGTTGCCAACAACTTTGCCAGAAGAGAACGACGCGACAGAGGAGGAAATGACAAGGGAGAGAACGACGAGAGTGGGACGACCGCGAGGTGGCATGAAGGTTGCAGCGAGAAGCGGCGAGAGACTGCGAAGAGAGATAGGAAGAGGCAGACTCCCTAGGGTGGGCGACGGCTAGCGCACCACACACCTCTCCTTAAAATCCCTGTGTGGTGGCGGCGTGCCGTCCTCCCATCCCTCCCTTGGGTTGTCTGTTTTCTTTCTTTCTTTTAACAACTTTGCCAACAACATACCTGATACATGATTACTTTCCGGCCACAAACCTACACATTTTGCCGGCGCCGCGTTTCCGAGGACGAGTCGGGAATAGGAAATTGGACAAATTTGGGTGGCCGTCATGTCGACGAATTCGTCGACGCGGCAGCAGCACCCGCAAAGGAAGCCGCGACATGACGGTCGCTCGTGCGCTGTGTATCGCCGCTACCTTTGCGGGTGCTGCTGCCGCGTCGCGTAGACTGCAGCTGCGCGCGACCAGCGTTTGTTCGACAGCAGCCAACAGTGCAAGCTGGTGCGCGGCCCGCGCATTGGAGAATGAGGCCCGAGATTGAGCCAAGCTCAGCCGCGGCAACGCCCTCCTGCAGGGGGGGAGGCACCCCGAGTGCCACGATGAGCTCGACCGACGGCACGTATTCGGCCTCCTACTGCGTCGACGGCGACTATTCGACGTCAGCGACCTTTTGCAAGAGCAACTATGAGTCAGACGCTTGGATCGAGATCGTCACCGAGCAAGCCTCAGGCGGGACACCCATCAACCACGTGATCCTCTACACAGATGATTCGGGCAAGAGCGATCTCGACGGCACGATTTCTGTGTACGTGTCCAGCAGCTCCATGGCAGGGAGTCCTGACTCGAGCTACCTTTGCTA
>NW_005197869.1:0-1565 GCF_000372725.1 Emiliania huxleyi CCMP1516 | reverse complement strand
TGGGTGTTTTCTTTCAATCCTCTTGTACGTCGCGCAAAGTTCTTTCGGGCTGTGCCTTTTAAAGAAAGAAAAGAAAGAAAACAGACAACCCAAGGGAGGGTTGGGAGGACGGCACGCCGCCACCACACAGGGATTTTAAGGAGAGGTGTGTGATGCGCTAGCCGTCGCCCACCCTAGGGAGTCTGCCTCTTCCTATCTCTCTTCGCAGTCTCTCGCCGCTTCTCGCTGCAGCCTTCATGCCACCTCGCGGTCGTCCCACTCTCGTCGTTCTCTCCCTTGTCATTTCCTCCTCTGTCGCGTCGTTCTCTTCTGTCTCGTCCTGCGACGCCGCCGCCTGCCGGTCCCTTGTTCTCGCGGCTTCTTTCGCCTTTCGGCGCAACTCCGTCCTCCTCGCGGCGTATCCTGGCCCCTCGAGTGTATCGAGCTCCCCTCGCGCAAGGACCACATTTCTGACTCCCACTCCGAGCATTTGCCTCCAAGTCATATCATTGCTCAGGTCCACTCTCTCTTCGAACACTCGTGCCTCTACGGATGATGCCGGCGCTGGGGTCCCCTTCGGATGCATCGTGACATCTGACAACTGAATTTCCACTGGTTCGTCCTCCTCGGAGTCGTCTTCCCCCGCTGCCTTCCGCTCGGCTCTACGTTCGGTACGTTCGGCGTGGCTCACCCTCCATGCCGTGAACAGGCGCTTTATCCACCCTATATTCTTCTCTCGTTCCTCTGCCCGTGCCTTGGTCTTGTCGTTGTTCCGCACCCATGTCTGTATGGCAATCGAGGCTGCCTTCCCCACCACCTGTAGTTCACTCGTCACCTCTCCCGCGAGCTCCCTTCTCTTTCTTTCGGGTATGGAGTCCGTGAGTGCGGGTAGCGTGCAGGCAATCACGGGCGCTATTTTGTCGTACTCTTCTTCGGCGAGCGCCCCAAATCTAGACCCTTTCGCCTTTAAGGAGGCTGCCCTCGCTCGTCTCAGGAATGTGGCGGTGTCTTTTGAGTCCGGCGCCTCCCGTTCAACTCTTGCTGTCGCCCTCGCTGTGTGTTTGTCGAGCTTCCGCATGAAGTTACGCGCCTCTTCCTTATTTCCAGCGCAGCTGCCGCTCAGTATGTGCGCCAACGACGCCTGTGGTGGCTCACTGTCTTCTTGTTTCCAGTCGTCCCAGTCTTTCAGTTCCCCGCGTGCCTTTTGTGGTGCTAGTCCGCGCCAGAATTCTTTTTCCGGGCAGTCTAAAGTGCCGCTCACGGTGGTGGCGCTGTGGCCCCTGCGTGCGTTGTCGCTTCTCGTCTTCGCCCTCGCCATACCACAGTTCACCAGTGCGCAGACGAATCTGCAGCACCTGCCGCCTCCATCAAGCCGCAGCCCCACAGAGCAAGCTCCCGACGAGCACACCCTCGGCGGCGGCGGTGTTGGTGGCGGCTCGGTGCAAGTGCACGGTGACTCGGTGCTTCTGGTCGCGACGCTCGACGGCGACGTGCACGCAGTTGCGGGCTCTACGGGTGAGCTCCTGTGGTCGCTCGACGCGGGCGGGCCACTGATTGGCTCCTCGGCCTTTGACCTCGGGTCGCTC
>NW_005197870.1:30771-36415 GCF_000372725.1 Emiliania huxleyi CCMP1516 | reverse complement strand
GGACTGTGGTTGCAGCAGGAGAGTACCACAGCCATCACTTTAGTTGGTATAGTAAAGAAAGAAAGAAAGAAAACAGACAACCCAAGGGAGGGATGGGAGGACGGCACGCCGACACCACACAGGGATTTTAAGGAGAGGTGTGTGATGCGCTAGCCGTCGCCCACCCTAGGGAGTCTGCCTCTTCCTATCTCTTTTCGCAGTCTCTCGCCGCTTCTCGCTGCAACCTTCATGCCACCTCGCGGTCGTCCCACTCTCGTCGTTCTCTCCCTTGTCACTTCCTCCTCTGTCGCGTCGTTCTCTTCTGCCTCGTCCTGCGGCGCCGCCGCCTGCCGGTCCCTTGTACTCGCGGCTTCTTTGAGAGAGAGAGAGACCGCTCCTCCGACTCCTCCTCCTCCGACCAAGACTCATGCGGCTCCGGCTCCACTAGCGAGGCGAATGACATATTTTGACCCCAGACAAGGTTTGAGAGCGGCCATAACAGGTGTTATGGCTGTTATGGCTGGCTGCTCATAACACCCCATAACACCTCATAACACCTCATAACACCTCCATCGCTGTCATGGCTGTTATGCCCACCCTACCATAACACCTCATAACACCTCATAACACCTCATAGCACTCATAACACCTCCCACTGGTTGTTATGACAGCCAGCATAACAACCTCATAACAGCGCTGTTATGACTCGGCCAAAACCTCATAACACCTCCCACTTTTTAGAAACCTCGAGACATGTACATGTAGTGGAAAAAGGAAAGAAAAAGGACGTGAGTTAAATTGCGGGAAAGACATACAAGTTAAAAACGGAGGGAAGCGTGCAGAGCTGCAGAGAGTACGAGTTAGAAACGGGAAGCAAATTGCGTGAAGGGGGGGGGGGGGGGGGCTGGTCTTGATTGAGCAATCTGAAGCCATCGCTCAGCCTCAGGAGGCAGGTATATGTTATTGAATTTAACTTGAGGGCAAAAGAGAAAATATTTGGCGATCGATGCCGAACCTACCTCGCGCGCGCGGCAGCGTGCGAAGCGAAAATTCCAGCGGCGAGCAGTCCGGCGTGGCCTCTCGGGCCATAACACCGTGCACCCGGGACGGCCCTCCCATAGCAGCCCATAACATGTTATGGGTGTTATGGCTGTTATGGGCCCGTGCTATGCCCAGAGAGCCATAACACCATAACAATAACTGTGAGTGGGGACAAGATCTCCTCCTGCTCCGCAAGGAGGGTGGCCAAGGCTAAAGTCTTGCCGGAGCCGCCGGGCGCGTTGACGACTTGGAGAAGGTCGCCCTTGCACTTGTAGTTGTACTTGTAGAGATGCTCGAGGGGGTGCTTTGCGGGGCAGTGCGCAGCCAGGCCAGCAGTGAGGGGAGGCGCACCCTCACTCTTCTCGGTTGCAGAGCTCGTCGGAGGCTGCGGCACGACGGGAGGGTCGCGACAGCAGTCCTCGGGCGAGCCGACGCGCATGTCCAACCAGCGCTGGGACTCGTTGTGACGGCAGAGATGCCGGCTGCCTCTCCACCCCGCACCCGCTTATACCCTTTCATATCTTGCGCGGTCAAAAATATTTTTACAAAAAACTCCCTCGCACGACACGGGGCACGGGACTGGCGCACACTGGCACTAACACACAGGTATACACCGCAAAAAAGAACATACAAAGAAAGCGGAGTTTTAAAAACAAAAGAACAAGGGAAAGAAATCGTGGGGGGGGGGGGGGGGCTGTGACCCCAAAGGGGTGCGTATGTGTGTGGCGAACAAACTAAGCCCAGCCACCACCAGCCGAAACAAAATAAAAGAACACCGAAAAAAAATCCCTGGTCGGGTGGTGGTGGGGGGGGGGGGGGGAACCCCCCTTTTTCCAAAGGGGGGCGGGGGGGGGAAAAAAAACCCCCCCCCCCAAGTCGGGGTCCTTGCCCCCCCGCTTGGGGCCCGAAAGGGAACCCTTTGATCGGGTCCCCCCGTCGTCCCACCGCTCCCCCGTCAAAACAAAAAAGCCAAAAGAGGGGCCCTTGCATTTCGGGCCCTGCATCAACGGGGCCATGGGGCCCTCTTTCAAAAATCCCCCCTTCCCCTAAAAATCGGTCTCCCCCGCCACCGCAGCCGATCTCGAGGAAGCCGCGTTCTGGCCTCCTCCTCCCACGCTGCCACGGCGAACGGCTGGCACCAGCGTCGCACGAGACGAGTAGACATAGTAGCCTGCCGCTGCCGCCGCAAGCAGAGCACCAACGAGCGCTCCAACGCCAATTCCTCCTCTCCTCTCCGCCTTTCGGTGGCCCGGCTTTTTTAACTTCTCCGGCTTCTTGCCCATGGAGTCGACGCAAGCAAGGGCCGGCAAACAAGGCTCAAAAAGAATTTTCCCGTCGACGCTCGCACAACACTGGGCACGGGACTGGCGCGCACTGGCACACTCAAAAATAATTTGAAAAGCAACCCCCTCTTACGACACTAGGTACAGGACGTCCTCCCATCCCTCCCTTGGGTTGTCCGTTTTCTTTCTTTTACTAGGCACAGGAAAAGAAAGATTTTTAGAACGAAACTCGCTCGCACGACACTAGTCCCGTGCCTAGAGCTCTAGACACGGGACTAGTCCCGTGCCTAGCGGTGAAAAAGAAAGAATATGCGGCAAAATGGGCCGCCCGCGGCCGCACAGCCGCCGCCCCCCTGCCGCACCGTGCGGCAGCGGCAGAAGCGCGGCAGGAGCACAAGGCCGCGCCCCACGTGGATAGGAACGCCCTTTCCGCCCGTCTGAGAGAGAGAGATCTTCCTCCCTCCCGTCTGCGGCTACACGACTCCGAGACGCCGGGGGCCGGACGAGATCACGAATGAGGCGCTCTACCGGGCCTGCCGCGCGTACGGCTTAGGCGAACGGTTCCTCGCTGCGGTGAAAGACGAGCTCGAGCCCGAACTGCCCGTCAGACATGTCGGACTTGTCGGAGAATAGCGACTAGCACACCTCTGTCAAGAGACAAGAGTCCCCAGAAACCCGAGGAGTCACACGCAGTCCACCTGTGTGATGCACGCCCTGCGAGCGGGGCGGGGTGCGCACTGTGTTCGTGCGTCGCCCACCCATCTCTTCTTGGCTTCTAAAAATCTCTCTCTCTACTGGAGAGGTGACTTGGAGCACTTGGAGCACTTGGAGTGCAGTCATTAACCTCACATCCAGGGCCGGGGAGCTGAGAAGCGCACCCAGCGAGCCGGATGATCGGCATCGGGCTACGGGCTAGAGAGCCCTGACCCCTAGCTAGGGGGGGTGCGCATTCGCAGGGCAAGGGCTGTAAAGTAAACACGGGTCTCCGAGAGGGCTCCGTGTACCGGGTTTCCCCTTAACTGCAGAACGCCCCCTCTACTCGGAGCTAGTGGACACGGACACTACGACACCACCCGTCACGTACACACACGACTGTCTAACGTGTACACCGCCCGACTAGGATGCACCATGCACCACGAGCCACGAGGCAGCTGCGCTTTGACGCTACAGAATGGGAGAGTCCGACAATTGCCCAAGTTGCCGTTTACTATTCCGCCTTTCTTTGCGGAAATTGCGGAATATGCGGAAAGTGCGGAAAACAATTCGTGGGCACGGCGTTACAATCCTGCTTATCTGAAAGTAAGAGCACATAACACTGTCTGTCCATCTGTGGCGAGGATATCGACTACCTTCCTTGCCCTCTACCTCTGGGATGGGAAGGAGTGAGCCTACCAGGTGGCCTTGAAGCAACTTTCCGCACCGCCTCACGCATCTGCTGATGCGGCCCAAGCTTGCCGCGTTAGCACTGCATCCGGCGCGGGCACCCAACGCGCTTCATTGCTGCCCGGTACGACTGTACTGATCTGGCTTGCGCACCAGTGCTGGCAGGCTCACACCATAGTGCTCCCTTGCCTGCTGGTTGTATGTAGGCAACAATACCCTTGGCCTTGCTGGCAAGCTTCACCTCGCGAGCTGCCTCGGATGGGGTGCCGAGGCATAGAGATTAGAGTCTCGCCTACACTGCGGCACAGACACCTGATGAGGACAGCATGATACCACATGAATCTGCCCAGTTGCAGCAAATTCTACTGAACAGTTGAGGGCTGGCGAGAGAGACCGTTACAGTTGTAAGGAGCGCGAAACGCGCGAGGAAGCCGCGGGCTGCGGGCTCATAAGAAGAAAAAGTTCTGGAAAGCGAGACTCCTTGTTATCCATAAAAGAGCCACATACACTGATATGTCAACCGGCGCAGATATGCGACGAGAGCCGGCGCCGTTTTTCATTGCCTGATTCTAACGAGACACAGAGCAGCGGCACGGGCGTTGCCGATCGAACACGGATTGCTGAGGGTCATGCACAATTCGTGCGGTTATGGGCTGCAAAACATGCAAACGACAGGCCACGCCACGTGCGCCACCATATCCAGCTGCGCAGCGGCAACGACTGCCGAGGCGCAGGCCGAGCCGCAGCCTACCGATGCCCCGCCGACATGCGGCATTGGCCAAAATGCTGGGCATCTCAGGTTGAGGAAGGCAACTTGAAATAGCAAGGAGCATCCTAGAATGCAAAGGGGTAACTCCAGATGCTAGCGCATTCACGAATGCAGTTCGCATTCCAGGATGGTCGACGCATCCTGGAATGCGTGGACCATCTTTGGAATGCGGTGTGCATCTTGAAATGCGAAAAGTCAACTCGGCATTCTGAGTTGAAAAATGCAATCTGAATTGATTTTTTGCAACTCAAAATGCCCTCAGCATCTCAAATTGCGGGTTCCCCGCCCCTGACGCTTGGAGCACTTGGAGTGCAGTCATCAACCGCACATCCAGGGCCGGGGAGCTAAGAAGCGCACCCAGCGGGCCGGATGATCGGCATCGGGCTGCGGGCTAGAGAGCCCTGACCCCTAGGGGGGTGCGCGTTCGCAGGGAAAGGGCCGTAAAATAAACACGGGTCTCCGAGGGTTAGCTCCGCGCTCCGGGTTTCCCCTAGCAGCAGAACGCCCCCTCTACTCGGAGCTAGTAAACACCAGACACGGACACGACGCCCACCACCCCCGGCTGTTCATACCCCCACACGAGCAAATAGCAAAATCCGAATATCGTGCACAAACTGCGTGATGTGGCCCGTGCAAGCCTTCACCTGTGGTGCTGGTGGCGGATTTTCCTCTTGATACCGGTAGACTGGGGTCGTAGGTTCATTACGGTCTACCGGTAGACTGCGGTAGACTCGTTTACCAAACGGTCTACCGTCTACCCGGTCTACCGGTAGACGGTAGACGGGCCACCCCTCAGACCCAAATCGCAAATGCGCGAGGCGCGAGCCGCGCGCGCGAGCGGGCGAGGTCCGCGCGTCGCCACCCCCACCCTCTCCGCCTCCCTCACTGCCTCCGCCGTCGCCACCGCCGCCGAGCCCGCCGCCCTCGCCGCCACCCCCGTCGCCGCCGCCCCCGCGCCCGCCGCCGCCCTGAGCCCCCCGCAGCCAAGTCCGCAGCCGCCCTCGCCGCCGCCTCCCTCGCCGCCGCCGCCGTCGCCGTCACCGTCGGTCCCCCCGCCCTCGCCGTTCACGTCCTTGCCGGCCTTGACGTCGACGACCTTTTTTTGCCACTTCCTTGTCAACCACGGACTTTGGCGCCGCCTTCCAGTTCATGCTTCCGCCTTTGTCTTCATAAAGTGTAGTTCGTAGGT
>NW_005197870.1:14649-30671 GCF_000372725.1 Emiliania huxleyi CCMP1516 | reverse complement strand
CGCCGTCCCCGCCGCTTCCTTGCCACCGCCCCAGTTGCTGCGCCCCTCACCCCCTCCGGTTCAGCCGTCCCGGCCGCCTCCCTCACCGCAACACCGCCGAGTGAGCTCACGGCCTCTTTTTCCCTAAAGTATGTGGCACCACAAATACGTCAAGACCCTCGCATGCAGCACTTCCTCGCCGCCCCCACCCTACCTCGTCCGCCCCTTCCCTTGGCACCGTGCGGGGGCGCTGTGTGTCTTCGGTGGATGCGCCCTGATGTGGCGGAGCCCGTTCTCACTCCACCTGGTAGCGGGCGCACAAGCGCCCCTCTGTGGCGAAAGGTGGGCCGTCACGGTGCAGCGACAGCGGGATGCTGCCAGCAGGCTGCCAGGCCAAGTAGATCTGGAAGCGAAATGTGTGCGCCTATGTCCAAAGAGGGAGTCGTGGACAGCAGCTTCTACACGGCGAGTATATTGCGTTTAGAGTGGTGCCTTGCAAAAGACTGGGTCCATGAGCAACTTGAGCTGCATCGATGGCGGTAGCGTGCCAAACTGGCGAGTGAGGATCCGCCCGTCCGTCTTGAGGGGAATGGACGCGCGCACACTGTGCAAGTGGTCACCTGTTCACTCCGCAAGGCGTGAGCAGGCAGCCGCGAGCGCTACTGCGCATGCGGCAATAGCCGCGCCGTCTGCACCCTCCTCCTGCTTATCGTCGTCGTCGTCCTCCTTGTCGTCCTCCTCGTCGTCCTCCTTGTTGTCGTCCTCGTTGTCGTCCTTGGTGACAACGACAGCGCCGGGTGCCACCGCGACGGCGGCGACGGCGACGGGTGGCGCCGCCGCCACGGCGGCGGCGGCGGCGGCGGCGGCGGCGGCCGCCGCCGTCACCTGCATGCGGAGGAAGAGTGGACGTGTGCAAGACTTCGGGGCTGGCTGGCAATGGAGAGAGCCGCGCCTGCTTCGCGACCGCCTCCGCCTCCTTGGAGTCGAGCGGGTCACCCTCGAGAGGCACCGCCGAAGCGTTCCACCCGTCGCCACTGCGGTTGCGGGGGAGCGTCTTCTCCTTCGCCAAGCTGTGGCCGCGGACGATGGCGTCGGCCACACCCCCGCTGAGAGTGGCGGAGTCCGCCTAAGGCGGAGTCAGGTGAGCTATGAGTGTGGGGCTAGGGTGGGCTCTCTCATTTAAACATCGCCTCGACGGGGACGGCTGCGAGCAGCACCGCGGTCTCGCGGTCCGCCGCGACCTTGGCAACGTCGCCCGACTTGTCGCTGATGCCCGGCTTCGCCATCGCCGGCCCGTGGCCGGACGGGAAGATGCCCGCGCGCCGCGAGTGAGGAAGGTAGGAGTCGCCTAGGAAAGTTCCGAGGAGGGGTCCGCAAAAACGCTGTCGGCTCGAGCCGCCCTCCACCTGAGGATCACGTTGCTTCTGGCTCGCGGCCTCCTTTGACTCGAAGAACTTCTTGACGGCCACCAGCACCTATGAAGATGAAAGTGCGACCTGTGACTAGACTTGTTCCGCATAATCATGTGTTCACAGACGGACGCGCGCCGCGTGCGGGGCAACCTGGGCGCCGGGCGGGCCGTACTTTGCCTGCAGGACCCTATACGGGGCGGAACGAGGCGGTGTTAAGGTTGGTGTTGGGGCGTCCTGGGAGCGGGCGCGAGCGCGCATGCAGTCGGCCGCGCCGGCGCCGTCCGCCTTGGCGCCGACGAGCGCCACGGAAAGCTCCTCCGCGGCGAACTTGGGGATGCGGAGCAGCTCCGCTGCGCTCGGCACCAGGTCCGAGGCGAGGTCTGCGACGCCGACGACGGTGACCGCGGTGCTCTCGCGGAGGAGGATGGGGGCGTGGAGCCAGCCACAGCCCTTGTACGAGCCCTCCATCACGGGCGCCGCTCCTTGCATGACCTAGGGCGCGCGCACACAGACCGTCAGCGGCGTGCAAGGGATGTAGGTGCATGGGCGCGCGGCAGCCCACCCGCGACATGTAGTGGTGCGCGTCGGGCCCAGACTCAAACAGATACCGGATCTCGAAGTCGACGACGAAAGTGTCGGCGGGCATCTTCCGACCTGCACAACACAGCAGTGGAATGTGGAGAGGGGGGGCCGCTGTCGGGAGGACGGGGAGAACGGTGCGAGCGCGCCGGTCTGGCGTCGCAGCGCCTTGACGGCCAACCCGGCGGTCTTGAGCGTGGCTTCGGTGGTGCTGCGGTATGCGGGAAGCAGCACCTATGCATTCACAGTCCTCACTGTCAAAGACGGGGAAACAGGCTGAGCGGCGCGGCGTTTAGCGCGCGCCGCGATCACGGCGCGCGACGCCCCAGGCGGTGCGTTGCGGAGCACCTCGTCGCACAGCGCGCTGAACGAAGAGGGCTCGGGGCACATCTGCAGATTGTTGGTGGCAAAGGAGATCGTCTTTGGGTCGGTGGAGATCTTGTTGTTCAAGCTTTGCTTGTGTCCCTTGGCCTACAGACGCATGCCATGGACGTGTATCGGACATGCCCCAGATGCCTCCCGCCCTGCCGCCGCCTTGCGGGCCGCCTTGGCATCGCGCTCCGCCTGCTTCTGCGCCCGCGCCGCCTCCGCCTCCGCCGCCTTGCGGGCCGCCTCGGCCGCCTCCGCCTACAGGACATGTCATGGGACGTGTCGCGGACATGTCATGGGACGTGTCGCTTGGCACCTTCAAGACGTGTGAGGAGACGCTGCTCACGGCGCAATCTCCGCCCCGAACCTCTCGGCTAACCTCTCGGCTAACCTCTCGGCTAACCTCTCGGCTAGAGATATCTCGGCTAGATCTCGGGCTCGGCCGCCTCCTTCGCCGCCTCCCGCTCGCGCACGAACTCGGCGTCGCCTATTGACACAGAAGGAACCGTGTAAGAGCACACAGCGCACAAGCCCCCGCTCATTGCGAGCGAGCGGCAGGCGCCGATCCGCTTGAGCGAGTCGGCGTACACCACCGCCGCCTCGAGGGCCGTCTTGAAGGTGCCAAGCGAGTACGTCTTCGTCCCGGCAGCCCGCTTCACCTCGAAGGTGCCGCTCCGCGTCTCGTACACGCCGGTGTAGCCGGTGGCGCTGTCGCCGAGGTGCAGCTGACGCCCCTTGTGATGCGAGACGACCTGCGCGCTCGACAAGAGGGGGGGGGGGGCGAGTTGCCTTTCTCGGCTGCATCTCGGCTGCATCTCGGCTGCATCTCGGCTGCATCTCGGCTGCCTCTCGGCTGCATCTCGGCTGCATCTCGGCTGCGCCTTCGGGGCCTGCTTGGCGGCCTGCTTGGCCTGCTGGGCAGCGGTCTCGTGTGAGGAGACGCTGCTCACGGCGCAATCTCCGCCCCGAACCTCTCGGCTAACCTCTCGGCTAACCTCTCGGCTAACCTCTCGGCTAACCTCTCGGCTAACCCTCGCGCCAACCTGCGTCCTGACCCCGAGCGGCTGGGAAGCGACCGCGGGCTTGGAGGGTGTGGCCACGGTTCCCTCGTCGAACCAGACCGGAGCCTTTCGCTTTCTCGACCCGCGGCCGCCGGTGGCATCGGGGTCGGATGCGACCGCGACGGGATCCTCGTACGCGCCGTGGATTTGGGCGGCCGCGTGGCTACTGGCACCTTCGACTGCATCCTCCGGCTCGCCGGCCGGTGGAGACGGCGGGAAAGACGGCGGCAAAGGGTCGTTCTTCGTGGTGTCGCCGCGCTCGACGCCGCGTCGCATGGTAGCCAAGACGGAGAGTGGTCGCCGCACCGCCAAGGCCGAGAGCAAGCGGGATGCGGCCCGCCTGCGCGGCTTGCTGGGCTTGAGGCGCTTTTCGATCTCGACAACGAGCGCCTACAATTAGGAGATGGGGCCTTCTCCGCCTCTGCCGTCGCCTCTGCCGCCGCCGCTGCCTCGGCCTCGGCCTTGTGACGCGCCGCCTTGTCAGCCGCCTCGGCCTCTCGACGTGCTGGCTCACAAGCCTCGATGCGCTGCCGCAGCTTCACCTCCTCCACCTCGCGGATCCGATCCTGCAGCAGCGCGTCCTCCTCCAACGCGCGCCGCTGCTTCTCGCGCGCATTCTCCTTCTTGCGCCGCCGCTTGTCGGCGAGCTTGCGCGCGTGCGCCGCGGCGGCCGACTCGCCCGACCCGCGCGCCTCCGACGCCTCCTCCTTCTCCGCCGCCTCTCCCTCGTCCTCCTCGTCCTCGTCGTCCTCGTCGTCCGCCCCTTGCTCTCCGGCGCCAAACGGCCGCACCTACCCTCGGCCGATCTCGGGTCATCTCAAACGGCCGCACCTACCCGCGATGTTGAAGGGCACCGGCTCGGGTGGCGGCGCGGGCTTGGAGCCAGACTTCCCTGCAGCCAACCCTGCAACGGGGGAGGGAGGGGCGACGCCTGAGTGTGCGGTGTGTGGCGGGGGCGCTGTCTTGACAGGGGCCACATGGCGAAGGCGCGAGACGGGCACCTGCGGCGAGCTTGCGTGGCTGCGTCCGCGGCGTGCTCGGCCGTGCACCGGTCCGCGGCGAGGCCGAGGGCGAGGAGGGCGAGACGGAGCGCGCACTGGCCGAGAGCGACGAGGGCGAAGGTGGCCCCGCACTCTCGCCGCTCGCCGCTGCCACGGCCTTGGCGGAGAGCTGGTCAGTCCGCTCGAGCACGAGCCGCCCACGGTCCGCCTTGAACAGCCGCGACGGCTCGCCGCTCTTGACACTGGTCTTGACGCTGGTCTTGCCGGCTGGTCTTGACGCTGGCGAGCAGGAGGGCGACGCCGCCTGCTGTGTCAGCCTTGGAGATGGAGGAGGAGACGCGGCGCCGGACGGCGAGAGCGGCGAGGAGCGCGAGGCTGGCTGCCACGGGATTGGGCTCTGAGGTGGCGAGGCCGCACGCGCGGAGGAGGGCACGCTTGCGTGAGGGACGGGGGCAGGCATCCGGCACCCGAGGGAGGCCAGAAGATCGGATCGGACGGCGGTGGCGGCAGCCGGCGAGAAGGTTGTGAGCGGTCCTGTGCTCGAATCGTCGCCCGTGGCCGCCGCCACAGACGGTAGATCGGTTTCGATGTCCGGCGGGGGCAGCGGCGGTGGCGGCGGCGGCGGCGGCGGCGGCCACTCCGGGTGCGGGGGCGGGGGCGGCGGCGGCGGGGGAGGCGGCGGGGGAGGCGAAGGCGGCGAGGATGACGGGCGCTGGGGACCCGGCTTGTGGACGGTGACGACGGCGCGCTGCAAGGTTTCGATGCACTTGTCGGCCAGCCAGCGGGGGGGCGAGGGGCGAGCGGCGCGAGCCCACGAGCATCCCCCCCCCTGCTGCTGCGAGAGGTACGGGGACGGGAGTTGCAGCGGTGGAGGGGCCGGCGCTGCGTTCACCTGTGCCATGCCCATGGGCGACTCGGAGGGCTTGACCGACTCTGGCGGCGACTGGAAGGCGCGTGGGTGAAGCAACGCTCCGCCATGGCGAGCGGCCGCGGTCTAGGAGGCGGCGGCCGCGGCGGCGAGGCGGCCACCTTGGTGAGCTTGGTCGTGTCCGCCGCGAGCCGAGCCTCCTCCTTGGCCTCCGCCAGCTGAGCCTTCTCCTTTGACGCATCCTGAAGGAACAGGGGGAAGGGGAGTGAGCGTTTGCTGGAAAAGCGCCTGGCCGCTCGAGCTGCTCTGGTGGGCCTCAATGCGCTGCCGCAGCTTCTCCTCCTCCACCTCGCGGATCCGATCCTGCAGCAGCGCGTCCTCCTCCAACTCGCGCCGCTGCTTCTCGCGCGCATTCTCCTTCTTGCGCCGCCGCTTGTCGGCGAGCTTGCACCCGGGCGCAGTCTCGGTGGTGGCTTCGTCCGCCTCTGCTGCCGCCGCCGCCGCCGCCGCCGTCACCTTTGCCGCCTTTCCCGGTGCGGCCTCGGCGACAGCCTTCTCTCGGGGAGGCTTTGCCGCCGCCTACAGTAACGTGAGACGAGATTGGGTGTTGCCCGGCGCCAAGGGCCCGACAGGTGCAGTGGCGACTGCCACCTCTTTGGGCGGCTTCTCGAGGCGCCCGGGCGGCACCGCCGAGCCGCCCGGCAGCGCGAGTCCGTCCTTGATGGTCTGCAGCGAGGCAGTCATCGTGTGCGGCTGGACCTTGGCCATGCCAGGCCGCCCGGCCGCCAGCCGAGCCTTCTCCTTCTTCTCCTCCTTCTGCTTCTTCTTCTTCGCCACCGCCTCCTTGGAGAGGACCACGCGGAGAGTGAGGGATCGGGCGGGGGGGGCGCGGGGGGGGGGGGGGGGTGGCCGGGGGTCTCGCCTCGTGAGCCGCCTCGCGGACGGCGCGGGCGCGGGCGGCGGCCTCCTCCTCTCGCTTCTCCTTCTCCTCGATCCTCCGCCTCTCCTTCGCCTCCTTCTTTGCAGCACGCGCCGCCTTGAGCCTCGCCGCCTCCGCCTGCTCCTCCGCCGCCTTCTCCGCCTCGATCCGAACCTTCTCCGCGCGAGCCGCTTGCGCCGCCGCCTTCTCGAGGCGAATCTTCTCCGCCGCTGCCTCTGCCGCCTCAGCCTCCTCAGCCACCCTCGCCGCCTCTGCCGCGGCGGCCTCGGCCGCCGCTACCCTCGCCGCCTCTGCCGCGGCGGCCTCGGCCGCAGCCTGCTCCGCCTACAGCGGCCCGACACCACACGGTGAGACGAGAGTGGCGACGCGTCTTCACCTTTTTGACTCGTAGACGTGCCTTGGCCGCAGCCTCCTCCGCAGCCAACCGCTCCGCCTCCTCCGCCGCCGCCTTCTCCGCCTCGATCCGAGCCGTCTCAGCGGCGCGAGCAGCTTCGGCCGCGGCCTCCTCCTCGAGAGCCTTCTTTGCTGCCAGCGCCTCTTTGGCCGTCTCCAAGCGAGTACGCCACGGGCCGCCGCCGCCACGGCCCGCCGCCACCTCCGCCGCCAGCGCCACGTGGTTGACCGCCTCCGCCTCCTCCGCAGCCGCCGCCACCTCCGTAGCCGCCGCCACCTCCGCCCTCGACACCTCCGCGGCATGCTCCTCGAGAGCCTTCTTTGCCGCCGCCGCCTCTGCTGCTTCCTGCTCGAGGCGAACCTGCTCCGCCGCCGCCGCCGCCGCCGCCGCCGCCGCCACCTCCGCCGCCGCCGCCGCCACCTCCGCCGCCGCCGCCGCCTACAGTGGCGAAGCCAGAGGGTGAGAAGAGAGTGGGCCGATGTCCGCATCGCAGGGGGTGTGTGGGCCGCGTCCTCCGACGGCGGGGTCGGCTCGCCGCCGGGAGCGCCACGCGCGCGGTAGAGGAGCATGTACGCGGAGGAGTGGCGGTCACGCGTGCGAAGGGAATCTCCTCCCTCGCCGCCGAACGCCTTCCTCTTGAGGCCCGACTCCTTGATCTCCTTAACGCATGCGTCGTTGTACTCGTGCCACTCGCCGCTCCCGTCGCCGCCGTTAGCTGAGCCCGCGGCGTCGAGGTCCTTGATGAGCGCGTAGAAGTGCCCGTGCTGCGGGGAGCCGGAGTGGACGAGCACCGCGTACAGCTCGTATGGCAACGGCCCGCCGGCCTCTGGCGGGCCGATTGGCAGCGAGTCGGGGGCCCATGCGGCGGGCGGCCGCACGAAATCCGCCATGTCCATCTCCGTCTTGAAGGCGACCTCGTCGTTGACCTTGACCTCACGGGATGGGGTTGACCTGAAGGACAGCGGGTGAAGATGAGGATAGCGGCGAGGGCGACTACGGCTAGCGATTGTGTGTGTGTGTGTGTGTGTGCGTGCGTGCGTGCGTGCGTGCGTGTGTGTGTGCGCGTGCGTGTGCGTGCGTGCGGCGGTGAGGGGAGCTGGCGGCAGCTGGTCGCACCGGAAGCGGAGCAAGTGTATCGCGAGCACGCGCGGGAGCTTGTTCAAGGAGAGGCAGCGCTCGGCGTCCACCTTGCACCCGCAGCGCTCGCACTCGTACTGTTCCTTGCCGCACATGCGCTCCGTCGCGCACAGCGTCTCGAGGGCGCCGCGCACGCTGCCAGCCTCGACCGGACACTTGATGTCATAGAACTCCTCGTCGGTGGCGGTGACGTTGCCACACCGGGCGCACCGCACGTGTGCACGCTGCGTACCGCCAAAAACCTCGCGCAGCAGATCCTCCTATCTCGGGTGATGATCCCGCGTAATCTTGGGTGATCTCATCTCAGGGGTCGCGGAAGATGAGCAGATCCGCCTGCGGCGTGCTGCGGGGGGGGGAGGGGGGGGGGGGGGGGTTAGCCGAGATTGGGCGAGGCTCTGCTTCGTTATGGGTGTCGCAAGGGAGGGCACCTCTTGAGCTCAGCCTCGAGCTTGTCCAGCAGCACCTGGACGGGACATGGGACGGTTCGTGGCGAGTGTCGTACGGGCCGCCGCGCCAATCTTGTGGACTCTCGGCCCGCATTGTTTCGGCGCATCTCGGCGCATCTCGGCTCTCGTGCCTGCCAAAACTCTTGCACGTCCTCGTACCCAAAGGCATTGCCGCCGACCACCGCGGTGGTGAGCGCGCGGGAGAGACCCTCGGCTCCGACGGCCTGCGACGCCGATGACAGGGAGGAGAAGAGGGAGGAGAGCGCAGCGCACACTGGCCTCGCGGTGTCAGGCGTGGAGCAGAGGGCGATGAGCCCCCCACGCAGCTCCGGCGTCTTGTTGAGGCACTGGCACAGCGAGTTCAGGTAGCAGGTGGTACCCTGGTTTTGCAGGCCGATGTAGGGCACAGCCTTGAGCGACTGCACCCCGTCGCCAGCGATGCGCTCAAGCTCGACAACCGCCGCTTCAACGTTCGACTTGTCGGAGAGGGACGCGACGGCGCGCAGCACGCCCCCCTCGTCGTACCCCATCTCGATTAGCGCGCGGACCGTCGCATCCCCGGCGGGAGCGGGTGAGGGCTCGGCGACGCCCTTGCAGCGGGGCCTCCCCTGCCGCATGAAGCCGCCGCTGTCGTCCATGCTGCCTTCGGACTGATACGAGCCGGCGACGGTATAGTTGAGGGGAAAGTGCGACCACTTTGACTTGCCCATCGGATCAGGGCGCACGGCGAGGCCTGCGCGGGAGGGGAAGGGGTTTATAGACGTAGGGGCAACTTCGAGGCGGCGGGCTCGGTGACGGCACCGAGGATGGGCGGTGGCGAGGGCGCTCTGGTGTGATGGGCGAGGGACAGAGCCGCCGGGTAAGGTGTGTATGGTGGGAGCAGCGTGCGGGCCGCGCCTCTGCGGCGACGGCTCGCGGCTCTGTGCTTCGGCAGGCGGGGGTCGAAGGTTACGCGTCCTGACACGAGAAGCACGCGTGTGATCATACGGGAAACGCGGCGGCGCGGCAGTGATGCAGGGGCAGGCGACAGGGGGAGGCGGCGGCGGCCGTCGAGGCGGACGGCGGCGGCGGCAGAGGCGGCGGCAGAGGCGGCGGCGGCGACGGCGAGGCAGACGGCGGCGGCGGCGACGGCGAGGCGGAGTGATATTATTAGGCGTGGCTTCGCGAGGGAGCAGGGGCTTGGGTCCAGATGGGTTCAGCGCGCGCAGACGCCGACAGAACCGCGGAGGATCCCTTGGAGCGGCGAGTATAATGATAGACGCTCCCTGACGGAAACAGACAGCGCGTCGCGAGCCGTGTTGGCGGCCGCGAGGGGGGGCGCCCTTGTGTGGGTATGCACTAGATTATTCGCTGGCAAGAGCACCTCAGAGCGCGGCCTGCCAGAAAAAGGGAGAATTCGCGGCGGGCAGGCACAGCGTCTCAAGCTTTGGGTTCCAAAAGAGAAAGCTCCTCGAGAAACGAGAGATACTAGTCTTAGTGCGCTCCATAATCCCCGCGCTCCCTCCGGAGCACGTTTGTGCCGCTCGTCTGTGGTCTCTCGCGTCTCCGTCTGAGTCTCTGAGCTATATAAGGAATCAATCAAAAACAGTAACCGGACGTCGCACACACGCAAAGGATGCTCACAACCACGCGATCTGACGAGGACAGCAGGCGGACTCTTTGGCCAGGAGACGTCTGACCAGTGACGCGACGGCAACTGGATTGCTCCGGCCCGACCGGATGCATTCTTTCTGGACGTTTGAGCGCGGAGGCTCGGTCAGAGCACTGACTGACTGTCAGAGCCGGACGAGAGAGAGACGCCACCCACACCGGATTATGTCTTGGGCATTTTTCGCACTTTTCTTTCTACGTCGGTAGGGCGTCGGGGCCACACTACATTAGGTGCTCACCTCAACACCTTGGGTGCGCAGTCCCTCTGACCCTACCCCCGGTGCCAGTGTGGGCGCTGGCCGGCACCCTAGGTAGAGGTACAGTAAGGTACAGACATGGGCCACTTACCTAAGGTGGAGGTATAGGACACCGCGCGCTACCTCGGTAAAGGTACGGGTGAGCTATGAGACACACATTTGCGGCGAAAAAAAGTTGCAATTCTTCATGCTCTCATTATGACTCAAGGGGCTGCCTTCCACCCGTAGCTGCTCAGGCCGGGGGAGGGGGAGAGACCTCCTGTTCCTCGCGGAACGGGAGCAGGCGGTCTGCGATGCAGGGCAGTGGTCGTGCCATCTTCGCTTCGTACACGCAACCACCACGCCGCAATCGTCGCCGGCGCGCGACACGTTCCCGTAGGCCGGACTGTCCTCGTCGAGAGTGTGTGCCGCCAAGGCGGGACGCACTCAGGGACGGTGCCGACGGGACGCGGCTCGAAGGGTGTGGCTCCGCAGCGCGGCTGGCACTCGTCGCAGAGGCCTCACCTTCGAAAAGTCGGGCATGGCTCCACCCGCACACACACAGTTGCGAGGCCGAGCCCGCCGGGCGCGTAGAGCCGAGTGGCCGGGGGGGAGGCGGACCAGGGAAACCGCGCGCGGCAGTGCGAGGTGACATGTGGCGCGGGCATGGCGGGGGAGACGGCGCTGTGCTAGGGGCGCGGAGCGCACATTGTAGCGCAGAAAAGGGCCTTATGAGTGGGAATTGTGGAACAAGCTCCAGTCGCACCGTGGTGTGTGGCCATATCGCACATAAAGGGTGTGGATGCTGGGTTGAACGAAATCGAGGGACGCGACCCACTTCGCCACAGACGGTCCCGCGCCTCGCCGCTAAGACGGCGACACGGCCGCAGCTCGTGTGCGTGTCGCCGTCTTTGTCCGGAGTGAAAAGTCCAACGCGCTCGTCGGTGACGGTGTCCCTCGATTTCGCCGCGCTCCGGCACCGCTCCGGGACGCACGCCGGCGAAGCACGTCAAGCTGCTGTACGGCCCCGGAATCGCCTCCCCTCGCTTAGCTAGACTGAGAGTTATTGTGCACATGGCCAGTCTCTACAATATACTCACTGACACCCCCCCTCCCAGAGCTCGTCCCGGTCCGCCACGGCCATCCTCGGCCTCCGGAGGGCCCCCGGCCGCGGCGCGGTGCGGCGGCGTCACAAATCCGACGGCAGAGCACCGGGACGCGGTCGGGCGATCTGAGGTCCAGTGAGGCGTATGCATTGCCCATCCAGGGCTATCACATGGACCTATCAACAGGCGCCTGCGGCGGAGCAGGAGGGCCCGGCGCACAACCCCCTGTTCAACTCACCCTCCACACCCCGTATGCATTGAGGTTTGACGCGTAAGTCGAAGAAACCACGGCAGTGGCAAATCATCTCGAAATTAATCTACACCAAATTCCAATCCACCAGTCCACTCACTCTCGCTCCCACTCCTGGTACTCCCCCCCCCACACCTCCTCCGCCACCCACACCTCGCGGTCAAAGTAGTCGTAGCCCTCGACGACCGGCTTGTGGTTGCAGAGGACGATTGACATGCGGAAGCCCTTGCCCGAGCTCACGGCGTGCAGCAGCGCCTGCGAGGGAGGGCACACACATAGGTGAGAGAGCCGTAAGCGCACGCTGTCTGCACCGGAGCAGGCACACCTCAAAGTCGCCAATCACCAGAGACCAGCCGGGGCACGGCAGCTCCAGCGACAGCGTGACGTATCGCTGGTCAAAGCCCTCAAAGTCACCGAAGATGAGCACGGCGCCAAAGCCGCGGTTGTGCTGGTCACGGTGGACGTAGAGGCCGCTGTGCCCCTCACCGCTGCGCAGGTACGTCCATCCCTTCTTCAGGTGGTCGAACCGCCTCTTTGGGAGGTTTTCAGGATCGACATCGGCGTCCCAAAAGATGTTGAGGGACGCGTAGGAGAACTTGAGGCCGAGCGGCAGCTTGTCGCGAAGGATGGCGAGGACCTGCGGCGTGACACTGGCGGGCGCGTTGAGCAGCACGTGCTGCGCCATCTTGCACAGCGGAATCACAATCCTCTTGAAGGCTGCCTTGGCCGGGCACTTCTCGACGGACCGCACGAGCCGGACGGCGCCCGGGTCGATCACCTCTCCCTGCGCATTCCGCTTTTTGCGGCGGGCCTCAGGGAAGTTGTGGATTTGGCGGCAGGCTGGCGCACACTGCAGAGCCCAGCGCAGGTGGATGCAGCCGTGGAACCAGGCGGCCTTCACGTTGGCGATCTTGGCAATGGCCCGCTGGATGGTGAAGCTGCTGTTGAGCTGGAAAGCCAACAGTGAAGCCTTGCCGAGCTGGCAGCTCTGCCGCAACTTGGCTATCAGTCGACACTCCTCTCCCGACAGCGCCTCCCACACACCGCCGATGTCAAAGAGAGAGGGGAAGTAGACGAGGGCGGGCTGGACGCAGCCATCCACGCACCCCGTCGCGACGAGCGGCAGGCGAGGGTCATGCCGGTACACACGTGCCAGGACCGGGCAATCCTCTGGCGTGAGCGGCTTTCCAGAGTGCCCTTTGCCCTGGCCAATGAACGGCTCAAATATACCTGCCGCGGACGGGTCGGACGGATGGAGCAGAAGCACCGCCTCAGGCACGCCCCAGTGGCGCAGAGGCCGGCGCATTTACGTGTTCAGCTCTGTACACCCACGAGTTACTTTGACTTCTGCCCGGATAAAAAAGAAAGACAAAAAACCTGCCGCCCTCCCCTCCCCTGCCCCGCACGCGCCACAGGCACCCACACAGTCCCCGGCGCTCTGATATAGGTGATGCGGCGCTGTGTCTCTCAGATGGAAGCAGGAAGCTTCCATCCCGGCGGTGGTTCGAACCCACACGAGCCGAGGGGTGACGGGTTGAGGGCTGGGGGTCTGAGGCTCACCCATTGAGGAAGTGAGGTGCTGCTCCGTCCACCCGGATCCTGCTGAACAAGCTCCTCTGTAGCTCGATCGGTCACACCGCCATCGCCGTTGGGGAGAGGGGGGACGACACTGCTTCGGCAGCGTGCACCTCGATCCTGTACCGTGTTTGTTATGACCCCCCCCCCAATGAACACACCAGTGAGGGAGGGCGAGACACATAAGGGGTCCCGTACCATGCGGAATCGACATCTTGGATTTTCGCCGAGAAGCCGAAGTCATATATGCTGAGCGCTTTGCGAACCAGCGCGCGCAAGGCGCCGGCCCTGGCGCGCCTGGGCGTGCGCAACTTTGGGCACGACCCCGCGCACGCCGCGGGTACGCCCTCCTCCCTCCCCCGCGCCCTCCCTCCCCTCCCCTCTCCGCCCCACCGACCCCGCACTTTGCGACGCACAGCCGAGACTGACAAGTGGAAGAAGATCTCGTATGTCGCCATTCCATGCGTGGTCGGTTACACGTGCTTCGTCATGGCCACAATGAAGCACGGCCACCACGAGGAGGTGCGTGCACACCCACGAGAATTCACCGTTCACGAAGCCGAACGCACGCCCTTGTGTGCAACTCTTGCCCCGACGGCTCACAGGGACCGCACGGGCCGGGCATCCGCTAGATGCGACGCGCGCTGGCCGCGCAGGGAGATTACTGGGAAGTTGGCTATTATTGCCCGCAGGGTCAGTGCCTTCCCTGGACCAACTACACCAGGTCCGCCTGCGCTGCAAAAGCGAACGACGCAGGCAAGGAGTACTTTAGCAGCGACCTGTCGGAGGGCGCGGGTCCTGACGCGGAGGGCTCGTGCTGCCCGTGCGAATTCGAATATTTGATAGAATGGCGAGGAAGCAACGCATCGACCGTATACCGGGTCGTTGCTCCGCCGTCCGCGCCGCCGCCGCCGCTGCCACCGCCGCCCGTCCCCGGGATGCCGCCTCGTCCGCCACCGACGCCACCGCCTCCTAGTCCCTTGCCGCCGTCGTCACCAGTGCCAGCATCGCCTCCATCGACGCCACCGCCGCCAGCAGCAGAAGAACACGAAAGCAATTCGAGCTGCACCGGGGTGGTCGTCCCTCTCCAAGACGAGGCAGGACCACCCTGGGAAGCCTGCGCGGGGAAGGCAGCAGCAAAAGTGGACAAGCTCTACTTCAGCTTCTGCCGCGAGAGCACCACCTGCACCATCTGCGACCACATGTTGCCCACTCCCGACATCTCTTGCAACGTTTACGTGCTGGTGGCCAGCCCGCCCGCGTCGCCGCCCCGCCCTCCGCCACCCCCGCAGCCGCCGTCGCCGCCGCCGCCGCCGCTACCGCCGGACTCGCCTCCGCCACCGCCGCAGCCGCCGCCACCCGCACCGCCCCTGTCGCCGCCGCCGCTACCGCCGGACTCGCCTCCGCCACCGCCGCAGCCGCCGCCACCCGCACCGCCCCTGTCGCCGCCGCCGCAACCGCCGTTGCAGCCGCCGCCACACGCACCTCCACCGCCGTCCCCTTCGCCGCTGCCATCGCCTCCGCCGCCCAACTCCCCTCCGCCTCTCTCGCCTCCAAGCCCCCAGTCGCCTCGGCCACCAGGGCTGCCGCCGCCGCCACCCGGGTCCCCACCGGCGCCTCCGCCGCCTGCGTTGCCACCCGACACGCCACCTCAATCGCCGCCTTCGCCGCCGGCGACGCCGCCGCCGCCCACGCCGCCACCACCGGCGCCTCCGCCGCCTTCGCCGCCGCCAGCGCCGCCGCCGCCGCCGCCGCCGCCGCCGCCGTCGCCGCTTCCTCCGTATGAATGTCGCATCAAAGTTGACGACTGCTATGATCTGAACTCGAATGCGCCGAATATAACCAAGGAGGAGTGCGCACTGTACTATGACGTTACCCAAGTCGATAATACAACACGCCTCTGTGCGCTGAGCGACGGGGACTGCGACGGCTCATCCGAGGAAGTTCCGTTAGGCCTCACTGAGTGCCCTTCCCCGCTTCCGCCGCCGCCCTCGCCCCCGCCGCCGACGCTCCCGCCGACGCCACCGCCTCCCTCGCTGTCTCCGTTGCCGCCGCCGCCGTCGTCGCCGCCATCGCCACCGCCGTCACCGCCGCCATCGCCACCGCCGTCGTCGCCGCCATCGCTGCCCCCACCGTCACCGTCGCTGCCCTTGCCGTCGCAGCCTCCGCCGTTGCCCGTGACCCCAGCTCCGTCATCGCCGCCTTCGCCGCTCGCGCCGTCCCCACTCTCGTGTCTCGGCTTCGTCAGTCGCTACTCTAGCGGGACCATCGCGGGCTACACGAGCCGGTTCGACAAGCCCAACGACGGCAAGTGCTGCGACTATGCGAGTAACAACGACACGGTCTGCGGGTTTGAGGTGCGCGGCACTACCTGCACCCACTACAGCGGCACGGGTTGCACGCTCGCGTCCCGCCGTCGCCTCGCTGAAGAGGAGGAGGAGCCTCCCGACTCGACGCACCTCAGGATAGCGCCGCCGTCCTCGCCGCCGTCGCTGCCGCCCTCTGTGCCGCCGCCAGCTGCTCCGCCGCCGTCAGTGCCCCCGCCAGAGCCGCCCCCGCCCCCTCAGCCGATGGCCCCGTCACCCTCGCCCCCTCTACCGACGCCCCCGCGGCACCCGCCGCCCCCACCGCCCTCGCTGCCTCCGCCCGACGCGCCCCCGGCGGCGAGCAAGCAAACCACCGGCGGCTTCCTCAGCTCGACGGTCGGCTACGTCAGCCTCGCCGCCGCCGGCACCGTCGCCCTTCTCCTCGTCGCCGCCGTCGTCTACTGCCGCATCAAGCGCAAGTGCTGCTTCGGTAGCGGCGGGGGCGCGTGTGTCTGCCCGTCGCTCCCGAAGCGCGGCAGCCGGAACGGATCGCGGGCGGAGCCGGCGAGGGCACGCGGCGGGCTCGGCGGGCGCGGCGGGCGCGGCGGGCCGGAGGGCCGCCCGAAGCGGCGCTTTGGCCGCAAGAGCCAGGCCCCGCAGGACGTGGGCACTGGCGGCTCCGAGAGCTCTTGCGACCACAGCGAGGTCAGCAT
>NW_005197870.1:2764-14549 GCF_000372725.1 Emiliania huxleyi CCMP1516 | reverse complement strand
GGCGCAAGACGACGGCCCGCCGTCGCCGCGGCCGCCGAGCATGACGACGCCGGCGTGGGAGCAGCACGTCGGCGCGCTGGGCTCGCGGCGGGCGATGGCGAGTCAGCTCGCCGAGATGCTCAACTGCGACCTGGGGCAGGCGGAGGAGGCGATCGAGGCTGCTGGCGGCGACGCGAACGAGGCGACCGAGCTCATCCTTGGCGAGGGCATCATCCCGCCCGCAGGCCCCGCCACGGACGCCACGTCCAGCTGCTCGTCCACCACAATCTCGTCGTCCGCCGCGGTGTCCTTCGCCGCCAATTTCGACTCGGCGGGCGGCGGCGGGTTCGACGACGCGGGCTTCGAGGCCTCCTTTCCCGCGGCGGAGGCGGCGCCCCCGCCCCCGACCGACGCGGAGCGGCAGGCGTACGGCAGCGTGTTCGAGCAGGCCGCGTGCGGCCGCCCGACGGTGAGACGCGCCGAGGCGGAGCCGGTGCTTGCAAAGGCGCAAACGTCGGGCGAGGACGTCGAGCGCATCTGGTCCCTTTGCGTGGCGGCGCGCGGCCCCAGCTCCGACTCCCCGCCGCCCGACGAGCTCACGGCCGCAGAGTTTGGTGCCGCGCTCCACCTCGCCGCCGCGCTGTTCCGCGGGCTGCTCCCGGGGGGGCTGCCGAGCCGCATGCCTCCCGGCCTGCTGCCGCCTGCGCCGCAGGAGGCGCCCTCTCATGAGGCGACGGCGTTCGCAGCGTTTGACGGCGATGTGGAGCCGGGCGGCTTTGGCGGGGGAGGCTTTGGTGGGGAGGGCTTTGATGGTGGGGGCGGTGGCTTCTGCGACGGAGGCTTCGCGACCGCGCCGGACGGCTTCGCGACCGCGGCGACCGCGCCGGACGGCTTCGCGACCGCGCCGGACGGCTTCGCGACCGCGGCGACCGCGCCGGACGGCTTCGCGACCGCGCCGGACGGCTTCGCGACCGCGGCGACCGCGCCGGACGGCTTCGGCGGCGGAAGCGGCTTCGACGCGACTGGCTTCGACGCGAGTGCGAAAGATGGCTTTGGCGACGGAGGCTTCGACGCGGCCGCGCCGGACGGCCTCGACGCGGCCCGCTTCGACGCAGCTGAGGCTGTTGGAGGTGACGCAGAGCCGCCCGCAAAGGCAGCCGACCGCAAAGGCGACGCAGAGGCGGCGGGCGGCGGATTCGAGGCGGGCGAGTGGGGCGGAGAGCCGATCTCGAGTCCGCCTCTCACCTCCAACAGCCTCGCCACGCGCGCCGCGCGCGGGTTCGGCCCCGACTCCGAGTCCGACTCCCCTTTCGACCCGCCTTCGCGAGCCGGCGGCGCCGCCTCCGACTTCGACTCTCCCGGCCTATCGAGGGTGGTGGCGGCGGAGCCGCCGCCGCCGGCCCGGGAAGACGCCGCCGAGGCGGATTGGTGGGAGTCGGAGCGTCAGTCCGCGAGCCGCGCGGCGGCGAGCGATAGCGGCGACGAGTGGTGGCAGAACGGCGCCGACGGCCGCGCCGAGGCGGCGGGTGATGAGAGCGGCGAGGATTGGTGGAGCGGCGAGGCGTCGGAGGGGGGCGTGGCTCACGTGACGCCGACCGCTCCTCCCGTCTACCTCGGAAGGGTCCCGCCCACCCACCCGGCGCTGCAGCGGGCGCGCTCGTCTGGCGGGAGGATGCCCCTAGGGATGCCCGTGCCGGCGGTGCAGGAGGATGATCCGCAGTCGGTGCCGCCCGCCTCTCCGTCCGACTCGGCAGAGGATGGTGACCTGGACTGGCTGGGCGTCTGACTTGGCGCCTGGCCTCTGACGGAGGGTGGCTCTTCAGTGATACTCAAATGTAGTCATGTACGTGTCGTCCATGTGTTAAATTGGCGGACACCCCCCAGCTATACGTGTTTGGTACGCTGATACCTGATTCGCGCTGTGTTACACGAAAGAGTGTCTCTCTCTCCGCACACACACACACACACACACTGTCTCTCCCCAGACTCCACTTTTTATTAACACGTATAGTTATAAATCCCCCTGGAGGAGGAGGTCTCCCTGACCGCTCTCGTGCGCGGCCTGCGCGAGAGGCTCTGACGCACTGACGGTGACGCACACACGGAGCCACACAGGCGTGACACGAAGACACGATTGATGGTACAGAGGGTGAAACGTATGCATACTCTATAGCTCACCGCGTTCGCTTTTATGTACGTACGTCAGTCGTCAGCGCAGCCTCGCTATACTCTAGCCTCAGGCGCTGGGCCTGGGGCCTGAGGCGTGAGGGTCCTCCCTTGCCTTGGCAATGTATCGTTGGAAGGCTGGCCTTGCGGTGTTGCGGTCCAAGTAAGCGCGGAGGACAGGGTCGTCAGGCAGCCAATCGATCTCTCTTGCCCAGCAGAGGCAATGTGTGAGCAGCAGGTCTGCCGCCGTGAAGGTGTGCGCGCCCGCAAGGAGGCTCGGCGACGCCTGCAACACCGCGGTCACGCTCTCGAGCTGTCGAAGAAAATAGTCGCGAGCTGCGTCGACAACGACCGGCGCGGCTCCGTAAACCTCGGACAGGCACTGGTGCTTGCGATGGATGTAAAGCGACTGCGCGTCGAGCTCCGTCATGATAGTCATCAGCCACGCGTCGTAGATTGCGCGGTCCCGAGTGCACGGTGGTGGCACCCAACCGCTGTCGGGTGCGTAGGTGTCACACAAGTAGGTGTTGATAGCAGCAGACTCCGTCAGGGTGAAGTCACCGTCTTGGATCACGGGTATCTTGCGGCGAGGGCTTGCAGCAAGGAAGTCCGGCGCCTCCATGTCTGCCGTCCGAGACCAAAGCGGCCGGTGCTCGTAGTCGATGCCGAGCTCTTCCAGCATCCAAAGTACGCGACCCGCTCGGAAGCGGGCGTGGCCCCAGAGCCTGAGACGACTCATGCTGTCCCAGCTGACAGCAGCTGCCAGGTGCGACACAGAGACAGTCGAGCGCGTTGATTTCTTTTTTTTGTGTTTTCAACATTTCCCGGAGGAGGGGTTTCCCCATCAACAAATGTTTCCCCATCAACAAATGTCAAGATACTTTTCGTCTATGAGCCGAAGTGAGGGCCCAACTTCAGAATCGTGCTTTTTGTTTGAGTGACTTCGTTCGTTCGACTGTCTGTCTGTCTGTCTGAGAGAGAGAGAGATTTTAGCCCCCCGCTACCCGGTTGCACTCGTGCGACGTAGCGGGGGGGCCACGACTACGTTTACGAAAACATAAGTAGTTCCGCAAGGTGTGAATTTGGCCGCCCAGTTACCCCCCTTTTAGCAGAGGCGGACTTTTCGTGGCAAAACTCGTCACAAGCTTTGGCGCCAAAGCAGACTTCACGGGCAATATCTCAGCCTCTCGCTGGCAGGTATGTGCAACGCCAACGGGTGTACAGTTCCAAGTGTGAGGCAAACCAACATGCGGTATGGGTGCATTTGTCAGAACTATGGAGGCGGAAGTGGCCTTCTTCAATAGGTATGAAATGCACAGCGGCGGCATGAATGGCTATTTAGCCACGATTTGCTGCTTCGACACCGGAGATGGTTCTTGCGACTAATCCTATTCTTGAGTCGGCGGCCGCTGCAAGGGCCAAGGCGCGGGAGGCGGCCTAGCCCGCGCGCAAGGACTGTGCTGGAGTAGTGGCAAGCACGTGTGGAAGGGTCTTTCGTACTCTGGGGTGCGTTTCTTGTGTGCCCATGCGGGGGGGAGATGGGGAGGCTCCCCAGCCCGCCGCAGGATTTTTCGGAACTGATGTACTCGAGTACGTGTGAGATCGGTCTTCCTTGGCACCAGGCACCAGCGGCGCACGGTCGAACTAATGAGCGATACACACATACACTCGTTTACGTTCCCCCTCCGAGCTCTTGTGAGACAGAGCTCAGCGCGAGCCCCGCTAAAACAGGAAGAGCCGTCCGCGGTGCTGGCTGGCAAGAGCAGATATGCGGCACTCGCAGTCTCTCGTATGTAGGTAGAAAGGTGAAGAACAGTCAGGCTCGGACTGGACACCAACGCGGTATGGGTGGACGCGGGACAGATGATGACGACACGCACGAACGACTCACAGACACAAACAAGCTCACAAGACACACAGCCAGCTGGCTGCCACACACCCTGAGTTGGCGTACACATAACTCAAGGCCGCGCCCCCCCCCCTGTCGCCTCCCCCAGCCAAGTTGCCGAAAGAACAAACAAGGCCCACAACAACACAACAGACGACAGGGGCGAGCGCGTGAGGCTGGAGCAGTCTTGCTCGTCCTCTAGCAATCTCCGCCGACCGCGAGGCCGGACTAGACCGTGTGTGGGGTCATGTGAGGTGTCTCTGGTCACTCTCCTCAGGGGCTAGCCGCCAGCCGCTAGCCCTATCTCGCACTCACTGGCGGTGACAATTCTATGGGTGAGCGTATGCGAGTAGAGGAGGCGCGTGAGCCGATTCTTGATCGCATGCCATTGGCATATAACTTGGCTTGGCGTGCGACCTCAGCGCGCCCGCCGTCAGCTCGACGGGGCGCGCATGTCAGCGAGAGGTTTGCCGGTAGAGCGATCCCGGTCTTGTCGAAGGCGAGCGCCCCACGCCACGGTTGCCAGCCGTGCCTTCGCGAGAGTCGCCCTCGAGCCGCGTCCCGTCGGCACTACCCTCAGTGTTGCCTTGGTTGGCGACACCCACTAGGTAGGTAGGTAGGTAGAAAGGTGAAGAACAGCCAGGCTCGGACTGGACACCAACGCGGTATGGGTGGACGCTGGACAGATGATGACGACACGCACGAGCGACACACAGACACAAACAAGCTCACAAGACACACAGCCAGCTGGCTGCCACACACCCTGAGTTGGCGTACACATAACTCAAGGCCACATCCTCCCTGTCGCCCCCCCCAGCACTCCAAGGTGCCAAGAGAAACAAACAAGGGCACAACAAACAACAGACGACAGGAAGTGACATGTGAGGCTAGAGCAGCATGCTCCACCTCTAGCAATCTCTCCGGCCGGCGAGGCACGGACGAGACCGTGTGTGGGGTCTAAGTGAGGTGTCTATGGACGCTCTCCTCACGGGCTAGCTGCCTGCGGCTAGCCCTAATCTCGCACTCACGGACAGTGACAATCAAATGGGTGAGTGTTTGCGAGCAGAGGCGCGTGGGCTAAATCTAGGCCGCACGTCGTGGCACTATGACGAAGTTAGACGTGCGGCCGCAGCGCGCCCGCCCCAGGCTCGGCGGTGCGCGCGTGTTAGCGAGAAAGTTGCGGGTAGAGCCGTTCCCGACTTGTCGAATGCGAGGCCTCTGCGACGAGTGCCAGTCGCGCTGCGGAGCCACGCCCTTCGAGCCGCGTCCCGTCGGCACTGTCCCCGAGTGGTCCCGCCTTGGCGGCACACACTCTCGACCAGGACAGTCCTGCTGACGCGAACGTGTCGCGCGCCGGCGACGGTTGCGGCGTGCTCGTTGTGAAGCCAAGATGGCACGACCACCGCCCTGCTTCGCAGACCGGGCAAGGAGGGGCCTGCTCCCGTTCCGCGAGGAACAGGAGGTCTCCCCCCCTCCCCCGGCCTGAGCAGCGGCGTGTGGAAGGCAGCCCCTTTTGAGTCGAGGGCGGCGCGACCATTGCCGAGCTCCAGCGACCAAAGGCCCGGGCGTCTGCTGATGGTCGCGCCGCCCCGCTCCGCCCCGCCCGCCGCCGCGCCGCGCCGCCGCCCGATGATTATTAAGTAATAATGAATTAACAAATAATTAATTACCCCATCCGCCGCCGCGCCGCCCCGCCCTGCGCCGCCCGCTGCCTCGCCGCGCCGCCGCCTCGCGCTGCCCGCCGCCGCGCCGCTCCGCCGCCCGAGGATTAATATTTAATAATTATTACCCGATTAATAACGTGTGTGTGTTTGTGTGTGTGTGTCTGTGTGTTTGCCTGATGGCAGGGAAGTCCAAGGCAGCGGCGAGCGGCAGGTGGCGTCGGCGACGTACTCAGGACACGATGGCGAAGCCCACAGCGCAGCATGCGCGGCAGCAGCTCGCCGGCGGCCCGCGTACTCGACCCCTAAATAAACTCAAAGTCCACCACAGCCTCCAGCCACCGCCTCCACCCTCGAGCCGCCACCGCTGCCGCTCTCGACGCCGCCCACCGCGTCACTGTCTCTCCTCCAGATCTAAAAAAAGAAACTCGCCGCCGATCCGCCGCATCATCCCATCGGCGTGGCGACGGTACATGTCTTTCGGAACGAATAAGCCCGTCGCCGCCGCCTCCGCCGTCGCCGATGACCCTCACCGTCGCCCCATCCATGCCGCAGGTGGCGCCTTTTAGCATGCTCTCGCTGCTGTCCGCATCGCTGGCGCTGGCCGGCACGGTCGGCCGTGACGGGCGCTTGGAGCAGCCTCCGCCGAGCGTGGGCCGGGAGCTGCGCGAGCTCAAGGACAACCCATACGTGTGCGAGGAGGGCGTCGAGACGGCCAAGGAGGAATGGAAGGTCTTCGGCACCAACCTGGGCGGCTGGCTCGTGCTGGAGCCGTGGATCACGCCGTCGCTCTTCTACCAGTTCCTCTCCGTCGACCGCAAGTTTGGCAAGGAGGCGCCGGCCCACACGGGGATGGACACGTACACGTTCTGCGCGGCGCTCGGCCCGAAGGAGGGCAACAAGCAGCTGCGCCGCCACTGGGCGAGCTGGGTGCGCGAGGAGGACGTGCGTGCCATCGCGCAGTCGGGTGCGACGGTCGTGCGGATCCCGGTCGGCGACTGGATGTACGTGCCGTACGAGCCGTACATCGGCTGCACCGACGGCGAGTCGGCTGCGGGGCCGGGCCGCCGGAGGGCCCGGCAGAGCGAGTCGTCCTTCGGAGTAGGCTCTCTCGAGGAGCTGGAGCGGGCCCTCGCGCTGCTGCGCAAGTACGGGCTGCGCGCCCTCCTCGACGTGCACGCGATGCAGGGGTCGCAGAACGGGTGAGGACGCGCGGGGAGGGCGCCGAAGCCAGGCCAGGCCGGGACCCCGGCCACCGTCGCCACCCGCAGGTTCGACAACTCGGGCCAGGCTCTGCGAGTCAAGTGGACGCAGGCGCCGCAGACGCGTCTCCGGATCCCGGGAGTCCGAGAGCCGAGAGTCCGAGAGCCGAGAGCCGGGAGCCGAGAGCCGGAGCCCGTGGTCGCAGGTCTCGGCGCAGGACCCGGAGGCGGTGACCACCTTCGAGCACTGGCCGCAGCGCGCCGCCGACTGGCTCGCGCCGTACGACAACGCCAAGGGCGCCTACCCGCCCGAGATGAACAAGACGGCGTACGACCGCTCGCTCGACGTCATCCGCAAGCTGGCGGAGCGGCACCGCGGAGACGCGACCGTGTGGGGCGTCGAGCCGGTGGGCGGGCGGGCGGGAGTAGCCCGCCGCCGTGGGAATTGCGGGCCGCTGCTCCCCGATCAGAGGGGGTGGGGAGAGAGGAGAGAGCAGCGCCATCCAATCCTTGTGCCAGCCCTTCCCGCGCCTCCGCCTCCCGCGCCACCGCCTCCCGCGCCTCCGCCTCCCCTTCCGGCGCAGGTGAACGAGCCGTGGCAGATGTACCCGACCGAGTGGATCAAGCAGTTCTACTGGGACGCGTACCACATCACGCGCGAGGCGGCCAAGGTGAGCAAAGGCGGAGGAGGCGGCGCCGCGCGGCGAGGGCAGCCCCCCACCGCCCTACCCCCCCACCACCCCGCCAGGACTGGAAGTTCGTGATGCACGACTCGTTCCGCGGCTACCCGGCGGAATGGTGGGGCTTCATGAAGGGCTGCCCCAACAAGGCGATGGACTCGCACATCTACCAGGCGTGGGCCAACCCGATGATCGCCAAGGGCTTCTTCGACGCCGCGTGCGGCATGGCGGGCGGGCTGCGCACGATGGAGGAGCGCCGCGCCGCAGCCAGCCCCCTCCTCGCCAGCGGCAGCGCCCCCGAACCCGGCCGCCCCCTCGTGCACAGGAGCAGCTCGACATGCCGATGATCGTGGGCGAGTGGTCCCTCGCCACCGACAACTGCGCCATGTGGCTCAACGGCCTCAACGACAACCTTCCAGGCGGCCCAAAGGCGCGTGCGGCACGCGGCGTGAACCGCGGCTCTTCACGCCACCACCTCTGAACAGGCTACCCGAAGGTATCGTGCGCGATGGTTCCCTGCCCGGAGCCATACATGGGGGAGCAGCCGGGCGCGCCTCGCTTGCCGGCGCCGCAGCCCCCGAGGCCGCGCGGCACGCCTCTGCTTGCGCGGTGCCATAGGCGCGCCGCCCGACGCCGAGGCGCCGCTGCAAGGCCCGTACGGGACGGGCGTGTCCGGCCCCATGTTTGGGAAGTGCCCCGTCGGCATGCCGTGGGGGACGCAGGAGAACGAGACGATGAGCAGGCTCGCGAGCGTCGCGCGCGTGCCATGCCGCGGCCTCCCTCAGCTTGTGTCCTCCCGCCGCCCCTCCAGGCTGGCGAACCGCTACTTCAAGTCCTTCTCTGCGGGGCACGGCTGGTTCTTCTGGCGCGCGCCCCAGCCCAGTCCAGCCCGCCCGAGCCCGCCCTCGGCCACACCGGAGGCCCCTCCGACTGCAGGAACTTTCGCACCGAGCTCGAGCCCCGCTGGTCGTACCTCGAGGCGTGGCGGCTCGGCTGGTTCCAGAAGAATGTGTCCGACTACACCTCGGACGCGGTGCAAGGCGCGTGCGACGAGGAGCCGCCCGCCGCCGTCGCGAAGCCGATCGTCTCGGTCGAGGCGGTCTTTGACGCCGCCACCGCCGAGACGCCGCTCGGCGATGTCCGCCTCGAGGGGGCAGCGGCGCCGGTGGCGGCCGCCGTTTGCGTCGCTGCGATGCTCGCCGCCACGACGCTCGCCTTTCGCACGTGGCGCCTGCACGCGGCCCCGCCGGAACCGGACGAGTACCAGGAACTCGCAGGCCACACGAAAGGCTGAGCCGCGCTGGGGCCAGAGCATGGGAGCAGGTCCGACAGCTGGGCGCAGTTGCGTTCGTTGGCTCCAGTCGCGCCCTGCCGCCCTGTCGCGCGCATCCTCGCTCGCGCGCTGTCGGCCGAGCGAGGAGATGCGCTTTCGATACATGTGCGCTTAAATTATATGATAAACCTCGTATCACCTCGAATGTGCATAGCCGAATCCGTTGAAGACTTCTCCCTCTACACGGTCGATAATGGCGCGTGTCGCGGCTGTGTGCTGAGTCGCGGCGAGCACTGGCGCGTCCGAGCAGCTGAAGGACCCTCCTCCTCTCCGCCCCCAGAAGGGGTCGCAGCGGCGGGGCCGGTCGAGGGCACAGTGGCAGCTTCTGTTCTTGCTGTACCCGGAGCCCGGCACGACATGCGGCAGAGGCGTCGCGGGCAAGCCATAGCGAGCCACCAGAGAGGACCAGTCACGCTCGAGCGTTTCCGTATGTAGCACAAAGTCAGCGGCGCAGCCCGAGAGGGTGCCTCCGCACGCGCGCTTGATGCGGCCACTAAGCGAAAGGCAGCGCGAAAAGTTGGAGCTGCACGAAACGGCGCTCGGCGTCGCCTCCACCCAGCCGAGCAGCGAAGGCAGCGTCGCGAGGATGCCGGGCTCCCTCCTCGACACGCGCGTCGAGGCTCTGAACTCGCTGGTCAGGGCGTTGTAGGTGGCTGAAAGGCGCGTCCCAGCAGCCCTCCAGGCAAAGCGGTGCACGGACTGCCAGTACGAGTACGGGTCGCGCACGCTGATGACGACAGCAGTAGGCACGCCCGCATCCTCGCACCGCCTCCGGCACGCACGCAACGCAGCATCCCCTCGGCCGTCAGTTCCAACGTGCCCCATGCTCGTCCAGTAGCCGGCCTGCGCCCAGTCCCTTGCAGCACATTCCACAGACGAGCCGCCTGTCTTCTCCACGTGCACAAACAGGATGTGATGTGACGCATTGGGCGCCAGCCTGCAAGGCGTCGCATCTGGGCAGCAGTCGTTTGGGAGGCCGAGTTGCCGACTCCGGCTGCAAGTGTGTCGCGAGCAGAAGCCGACAAAGGCGCCCCTCCGCTGCCTTGGCAGTCGCGCGTGGTTCATGACGGGCAGGACAACCCGACCTCGACGGGACGCCGAGGCCCCCGCCACCGAGCAACGATCAAGTTTGGAACGCGTCCCTGCAGCGTCCATACTCCAAAGTCCAATCAAGACGGTCTGTCACGGCCCCTCGGCGATCGCGCGCGGCTGCCAGTAGGCAGCTCTGGCTCCTACTGTTGCGGCAACAATACACGGCGGGCGGCTTTGGGCGTGTCGATGCGACGATGGAAGCTCGTCCACGAAAGACAATGTCAATATGACAAAGAGGGGCGAGATCCCGGACCCGCCGAGAGCTGCTCTCCTCTGGCGTCCTCTGTCCTCTCTGCTCCCGCGGCCAGAGAGCTACAGATTAGAGTTAGAGTACACATGTATTTGTGACTTAGTCCTGGACAACGCGCACCGTACTGTAGAGTCGTATTGTGCGCGTTGTCCAGGACTATGGGCAGACGCGCGCACCGTACTGCTCGGTGCTGCTGCAGTGCACAAACTATGGGCAGACGCGGTAGATGGGCGGCACACACATTCACATTGGGAGGCACTCCACAAGCCTCTCTATTCCTCCGCATCCTGCAGCTCCCCGCGCACCCTGGTCACGAGAGTCTCCTCGGGCAGTGCTGCGCGAAGGCTCCTCTCGTACGGCGATGGCTCCATCGCGTTCCGTGCAGCGAAAGCTCCCTCGCGGCGGAGCTGCACCGTTATGAAGACGAGCCGGTCCTTGGCACGTGTCGCTGCGACGTGGGCGAGTCGCCGCTCCTCGTCAGCGTGACGCTCCTCAGGCGTCCCTCGCGCGTGCGCGTCGGCCTCTCTGTACGCGCGAGCGCAGTTGAGGTCGCAATGGCCATTGGCGCGCCTCGCGGCACACTGCGGCTTGTGCCGCTGCGCCGTGTTGCCCGTCTCCTCGCGGTAGCCCATCGGCAGCAGGCCGTCGTTGAGGAAAGGCACGTAGACGTCGCACCATTCGAGTCCTTTCGCTCGGTGGATCGTGCTGATAGAAACCTTCGACGACCCCTCGGCTGCCGCGTCCTGCGCATCCGCCGCCGAGCTGCGCATCGCGACCTCGGTGAGGAAAGCGCGCATCACGCTCCGCCCGCGGCCACGAGATGCAAACAGCTCGTCCACGACGCAGTCGGGCAGCGCCGACAGCTGCAGCTCTGCGGCGTGGTCGAGGACATACGTGCGGCAGAGGGCAAAGAGCGAGCGCTCGGAGCCCGCCGCTGCACGCTCGCGCGCAGCGTACTCTGTCGAAAAGGCCGTCGCCACCTCTACGAGCGAGCTCACCTCTGACGGCAGCCGCATCGCGCTCGAATCGCCACCTCCGGCGCCCTGTCCTCCAGCGTCGGCCACGCCCTCGTCGCCGCGGTCCCGGGCCGTGCCTTGCAAAGGAGCCAGCGCCCGCCTCTGAGACCGCTCCTTTCGCTGCTGGGGCGCGACCTCACTCTCGCCCTTCACCTCGTCGTCCTCGCTCTCCTCGCCCTCCTCCTCCTCGCCGTCCTCCTCCTCCTCCTCGCCCTCGCTCTCCTCCTCCTCCTCCTCCTCCCCGCGCGACGCCTTGCCCGCCGCCGCCCGCTTCTTGCGGACGTGCATCGCGTCGAGCCCGGCCGCGCTCCAAACGCGCAGCAGCATCGCGGGCAGTTCCGCCATGACGCACGCGTCTCGCAGCTCGTCGAGCAGCGCCAGCAGCGAGCCCAGAGAGGCACGCTGGCTCTTCTTGACCCCGACGCCCGACGCCACCATCTGCCGCGCCGCCGCCTCGAGGCCGACGGGGAGGCCCCGCCGCGCCTCGACGAGCGCGCGCCGCTGGTGCTCGACGACTC
>NW_005197870.1:0-1628 GCF_000372725.1 Emiliania huxleyi CCMP1516 | reverse complement strand
TGCGGTTGCTGCGGCTGCTGCGGCTGCTGCTGCTGCTGCGGCTGCTGCTGCGGCTGCTGCGGCGGCGGTGGCGGCCGCTGCGGCGGCGGTGGCGGCGTTTGCGCCTGATCGACAGGGCCCGCGACCGAGTGTGCCTCGCACGTCGCGTCGAGCGCGGCGCACAGCAGCTCATCGTCCCCTTCGTTGAACTTCGCCGCCTCACGCTGCAGGATCGAGGCGAGGTGACGGCCATCCGCTGATGAGTTTGCGCCGCCGTCGTCGCCACTCGCGCCGACGACGCCGCCCGCGCCGCCGCGGCTCGCACAGAAGCGCTCAAACTCCAGGCGCAGCAGCCGCTGCTGCGGCGCGAGGCTGTTCGAAGCGTCGGGGAGCGGGAGATCAAACTCTCGCGACCTGGGAGGTGGGCGCTTCTCAAACAGGCCGACCTGTCGGCAGCGCCGGGGAGCGCCAGCGGCAGGACCTGGCGCTGCCGGAGGCGCCGGTGGCAGCGGCGGCGGCGCAGCAGGAGGCGCTGGTGCCGGTGGCGCGGAAAAGAAGCTCCGAATGTCGGAGCCACCAGCGCCCTCTGGTTTGCGCTTCGGCATCCTTGGAGCCACTTGGCAGTGGTCGAAGTGGTCGAGGTGTAGTGGTCGAATCGCCTGGCTTCCAACTTTTGGTGTGTGGGGTAGGGTGGCAGCATCGCGCCTACCCCCTACCCCCCTACCCCCAGGTCTCCAGTAGCTACAGTGGTAGTACGGTCCATACCATCAGCGTCAGCCGTCACGCCCCGCCGGCCCGCGCCGCTCCGCGCGCCGCCCGCGCACCCCCTACCCAGGTGCCTCCACCGCGCTGGTGGGCCCTGGCTGCGCCCTTCCTGTCTCATTTGTTGTTGTTGTCTTTTGTGAGAGATAATAAAATAGAGCAGTAGGTAGGTAGGTAGTCATTTCCAGGGGAGATGGGCGACGCACGAGCACAGAGGCACAGTAAGAAAGAAAGAAACAAGACAGCCAACCCAAGGGAGGGATGGGAGGACGGCACGCCGCCACCACACAGGGATTTTAATTGGCCGCGGGAAATTCTTTTTAGCAACTCCAAGTGTGACCATTCCCGCGCCATTCCCGCCCACCAGTACAGCGACTTGCCGTCGTAAGCTCTCGCCGTATGTCCGCAATCTACCCCGCGCACCTCTCCCGCCGCCTTCTGGCCTCCGCCTGTTTCCACGGTCCGTTGACGGTTGCTTCTGCTGCCGCCAACGGGCAGTTTGCACGCGACTCGAGCGGCTGCGGCTTCTGCGCTGTGCTGATCATGCTCACCTCGGTCAACTATTGGCGCCATCCGCTGCTGGGACCGCGGAGGACCTTCGACATGGCGTCTTCTGTCGCGTGTTTCTTCTACCAGCTCCGCGCCTCAACCTCCGCGCCGAGCGGCGCCTGCCTCGCCTACTGCGCAACCTCGGCCGGCATCCTCGGCTGCTACGGCCTTGCGCGACACTACATGTATTCGCTCGGCAACAAGCCCGCTGCCTGCCGCTGGCATCTCATGGTGCACGGCTTCACGGGTGCAGCTCCTCTGACCGTCAAAGCACGAGGAGTTATTGTTGCCTTTTCACATCGCCTGCCTACGAGTAGGAGCCGGGAGCTTGATACTCT
>NW_005197871.1:0-1565 GCF_000372725.1 Emiliania huxleyi CCMP1516 | reverse complement strand
TTGCATGAGCATGTGTCCTGCTGGTGCGGCGCACAATCCGCGCGCGGCGAGTGAGAGTAGAAGACTGACAGCAGGAGCTGCAGGAGCTGCAGGAGCTGCGCAGATCGGATGGGTGGTGACGCCGTCGAGCGACGGCGCAAAGACCAATCACCACCGCTGAGAGCCGCGACACGAGGCTGCTGGCAGCTGCACCTGTGAGAGCCGCGACACGAGGCTGCTGGCAGCTGGCAGAGCGAATCGCGATTCCGGCGGCCGCCGTCAGCCCGCCGACACCGACGGCCTGTCTGAGGTCAAACTCCCACCGCACGTCGGACCAGTCGTGCGTCAGCCATGGCGACGAGACGTCTGTATGCAGACAGCCCGCCACCCGGGCGATAGAACATGCCAGCTGGGCTCTTCCAGGGCTCTCGTGGCCCGTGGCGCGTGCCCAGTGGAATAGGGCGGGCTGCGGCGGGCGCAATAACTATTCACAGCTAATGAAAACTATAAAAACTCGCGGCTTCATCAAAGTTTGAGGTGGCTTCGTCCTCAGCACCATCAAGACAGCTCTATTCACACCCTGTTTGGTTTGAAGCCACTCGGGGATGCCCGTTTACACCCAACCGACGAGTCGCTGGGCCCTCTGACCTGAGCCGGAGCCTGTACACCATTCTTCCATTGCACAAAAGCACGCATGACACTTCATGACTCAACAGACAACACGAACGACGTGCACGTATTAAATAATTTAATAGGGTATTACGTTACACGGCTTTTTCACCCAGAGGTGTGGAGTGGAGACATTTTCACCTTTTACCTTACCTTACCATTCCCCACATGCGGAAACGTTGGCCTCCGCGCCAATATCTACCGGGGCAGGGCGGCTCGGAGGGTGGCCCAGCTCTGGGCCTCTGGCAGGCACACCGCGCAACGCGCCAGCAAAGGGCCTCGCTGCGATGAGAGGGAGAGGGAGGGAGAGGGAGACCAAGAGCGGGGGAGGGAGAGGGGCGGGTCGCGTGCTTCGCGGCGTCCGCTGACGGAGGCTCCGCACAGCTGCCTCACAGCGTCAGCCGCCGGATGCGGTGGTTGCTCTGCTCGCATGCATACAGGAAGCCTGCGGTTGCGGCGGAGGCGGGCAGTGTGAGCAAGCGCGAGGGGCGGAGAGGGCGCGGGCGCGGGCGCCTCGGCAACCTCCTTGCTGACCTCCTCCTCCTGCTTGACGTCCTTGGCGGCCTTGCGGCGGCCGCTGCGCATTGTGAATGAGCTCGCGCGCCTGGCTGCAACAGACGGAAGAATTTAAGGTGGCAGTCCGGGTTTTGCGAGACGGGTGTCGTCCCGCAAGATGGCATCACGCTCGCACCTGCCGACCGCCGCCACGGCGGCGAGACGCCTTCTCCGCCACCGCGGCGCCGGCCACAGGCCAGCGCTAGGCAGCTGCCGGCCACACTGGGCCGGATTTGCCGGTAACCGTCACCGCACACTCCTACGTCCACGCCGCTGTGACGTCTGGCGACGAGGCGCCGGCCGCCAAGCTTCATCGCCAACGTGGTCGCTCGCTGGTCCTCTCGGCTCGGCCACGCGTCGGC
>NW_005197872.1:0-1565 GCF_000372725.1 Emiliania huxleyi CCMP1516 | reverse complement strand
CAGCTCGCCAGCTGCATCCCTAACCCTAGCTCAGTAGCTCGCCAGCTGCATCCCTAACCCTAGCTCATTCTTTAGCTATTGTAGCTTGCTGGGACCTGGCTCGCCACTATGTGCATCGCGCTAGGTTGTGTTTCGCGTGCTTCGAAGTCGGGCCGGGGGGGGGAACGGGCGTGTTCGCTAGGCACGTGCCTGCCGGCAGCGCTGCCGCGCGCGCTGCCGCGCTCGCCTGCCCCCGGCGATGACCGTGACATCTCGGTAACCGAGGTAACCGCGCCTGCCGGCGCACCGTAACTCCTAGGCACGTGCCTGCCGGCAGCGCTGCCGCGCGCGCTGCCGCGCTCGCCTGCCCCCGGCGATGACCGTGACATCTCGGTAACCGAGGTAACCGCGCCTGCCGGCGCACCGTAACTCCTAGGCACGTGCCTGCCGGCAGCGCTGCCGCGCGCGCTGCCGCGCTCGCCTGCCCCCGGCGATGACTGTGACATCTCGGTAACCGAGGTAACCGCGCCTGCCGGCGCACCGTAACTCCTAGGCACGTGCCTGCCGGCAGCGCTGCCGCGCGCGCTGCCGCGCTCGCCTGCCCCCGGCGATGACCTAACATCTAGGTAACCGAGGTAACCACGCCTACCGGCGCACCGTAACTCCTAGGCACGTGCCTGCCGGCAGCGCTGCCGCGCGCGCTGCCGCGCTCGCCTGCCCCCGGCGATGACCGTAACATCTCGGTAACCGAGGTAACCGCGCCTGCCGGCGCACCGTAACTCCTAGGCACGTGCCTGCCGGCAGCGCTGCCGCGCGCGCTGCCGCGCTCGCCTGCCCCCGGCGATGACCGTGACATCTCGGTAAACGAGGTAACCGCGCCCGCCGGCGCACCGTAACTCCTAGGCACGTGCCTGCCGGCAGCGCTGCCGCGCGCGCTGCCGCGCTCGCCTGCCCCCGGCGATGACCGTAACATCTCGGTAACCGAGGTAACCGCGCCTGCGGGTCGTCGCACACGTAGCCTCGCACAACACGACACGCCGTCGGCTCGAAGAGCACGGTCTCGGTTAACCTCGCAGGCTCTGATTGAATGTGGCGTCGATGAGGAGGACTACCAAACCGAAAAAGGAAAAAAATGCGGCGATCGCGTGCACGCCAGGTAGTCTCGTCGCCGCCCTCGCCTCCTCACAGTCGCAGCCGCCACTTCCCCACCGCCACCCTCGTCTCCGCCCTCGCCGCCGCACGCCCTCACACCTGTCGCCGGTGCCTCCTCCGTCGCGCCACCCTCGCCGCCGCCACCAGCCCCACCGCTGCCCTCGAATCCGCCCGCGTCTGGCACGCCGCCGCTCTCGCCCTCGCCTCCAGCCGTCGCCGCCGCCCTCGCGGCCTCCACCTTCGATTTCGCCCTCGCCGCTCGCTAGCCTTTCACCTGTCGGCGGGGCCTCCTCCTTCGGGCCACCCTTCACGCCGTCCACCAGCCCAGCGAATCCCCTTCGAGTCCGCCGTCGTCTTGGTACCCCGCCGTTTAATAACTGGGACTTCCGGCTGTGGCCTCCGGCCCTTTTAAACCCCCCACCCTTTGTTTTCGA
>NW_005197873.1:0-1565 GCF_000372725.1 Emiliania huxleyi CCMP1516 | reverse complement strand
CTCGCCCGGCTACGTCGCTGAGCTTCGAAGGAAAAGGTTCGCTCGGCACGGCGTCGGAGAGCAAACGGCGGCGTTCGTCCTAAACGGAATGCTGGACGCACGTCGGCAAGTGGGCCGATGACCAGGCGGGCTGCTGCTCAGAATCTGGGCCCTCTTGGCGCTCGCTCTCGCGCTCTCCATAACGGCTTTGCCCCCTCCCTCCTGCGCCGACGTTGGGCAGCCCGACCACGACAACGCCAGTGCCGCCGGCCTGCAGCTCGAGGCGCCGTTGAATGAGCACGAGCCGGTGCGCGGCGGCGGCGCGGGTGATGCAGCCCAAGGTGACGACGACGGCGGAGGGGGCGGTGGCGGAGGGGGCGGCGGCGGAGGGGGCGGCGGCGGCAGCGGCGACGGCCGCGGGGTCGGCCCGCCCGCCTTTGCTGCTGGGCTGTGGGCATCATCACAGCTCAACGTGAAGTCAAGGCGCGGAAGCTTCAGTGGGCACTTTTCGCGTCATTTGCCACGCATATAGCGCCGCGGACCGGTCTACCCGACCCGCCCCTGATCTTGCTCTCTTCCTCGACTCGACCTTCCGCGATCTTTCTCGACTCGACCTGATGCTGAGTTCCCGCACCAGCCTGCGGACCAGCGCAGTTCAGTGGCAGTGTGCAACCAGGGCCAGTGGTAGACAGTGGACGTGCGTGAGGCTGCTCTCTGAGCGATGACACTAGCAGGGGCATCATGATTTCCATCGGAGTCACTTGTATTACGACGCCGCCACGCTCGCAAGGGCCGCCTAAGCGCCTAAGCACCCTAAGCACCCCCCCCGCTTAGGCCGCTTAGGCGCTTAGGCGAGTGACGGCCGGCTGCCCGGGGCCTGGCGTGCCTCTGGGTGGGGTGAGCGCCTGGAAGAGCCACTCTGCAAGTGGTGTGCGAGCGTGTAGCCTTTAGCGTGCAGTCGGCCGTGTGAGGTTGCCAACTGCACTCTCCAAGTGATCCAAGTGCGCTCGCACCACTGCAGACTGCACTGCACTGGACCTCCCGTAGTAGAATTAGTACCGCAGAGACATGGGGAACGGGTTGCCGATCGGCAGCTTCGTAGAAGCCCGACGACGGTAGAGTTCCCTTTCTCGTCGACGCGAGATGTGCGGTGCCCTTCCCCTCACACGAACGTCACAACGATATCTACGAACTGCGGCAGCCTCACTACTGGGCCCGATGCACAATCTTGAGGCCGTCTTGCAGCGCCGTCGTGTAGTCATTCAGCGCCGCCACCAGCTGCTCCTCGGAGGCAAGCCGCGCCTATTCACACGGCGCGAATGCTTTCCTCGCTGCATGGCCGCGCTGCAGGCGAGGGCGATGCGCGCGTTCGTCTCCACCCCGAGTGCGCTCTCGACGGTTGCCACCTTTTGGCGTGAAAAATCCGGGGTCAGGGCCGGGCTTGAGGCTCGAGATGAGTGGGTGCAGAAAGGGTGACGGCGTCGGGCTGCCTTCCGGAAGACCTCCGCCTTGAAGACCTCATCTGCCTTGTCGCGCACCTCGAGCGCCGCCGCAAAGTCGTCCTTCATTAGCACGATCGCCGCCTC
>NW_005197874.1:0-1565 GCF_000372725.1 Emiliania huxleyi CCMP1516 | reverse complement strand
AGGGGGGAAAAAAAGGAAGAAAAAAAAAGAAAAGAGGAAAAGGGGGAGGAAAAGAAACAAATAAATAAAGAGCCCACCAACACACGCGCAAAAAAAAAAAACCAAACAAATAAAGAACCAACAGCCCCTCCCCCCTCCTCGCCCCCTTTGCTCTCTCGCCGCTCCTGCTCCTCGCTGGCCTCCGCCTCCTCCTCTCCGCGCAGCCTCCTTTCTATCGTCTGGCCTGCCATTCCGAGCGCATTCTTCCTCGCTGCCTCCTCTGCGGCGTGGCCGTGCAGTACGTCCGATGTCGCATCGCCAGCATCCAAGATCTGTCTCTGCCTGTCGCTCACCACTCGCCCATATCCCAGCGTAAGGGCGAATTCTCCAAAGGGCCCTATCCTCGTCGCAAGCTCCAGCGGGTGTCGGTACGGTCGTCGTCCTCGTATCGGAAAGGTCTTGCTCGCCGCCGAGTTTGCAGCCATCACAGGCCACAGCCATCCTGACCACAGCCATCACAGGCCTCATCCAGGTCATATTAATTGTCGTTATCAGCTGCCAGGACGCGCGACGAGAGGGGCGGATTGTCAGCTTATTGTAAAAAGTTTGAATTTGCGTATCGCTACACGCTCGGAGTGGAGTACGGACAACGAAGAGAGAGCCACACAGCGCGAGTTTCACAGAGTCTGGGGAGAGAGTCTGCCAGAGAGACAGTCGCACCGCCGGCGACGCACACCTGATCCTCTTCTACTTTTCGCTATAAGCAGCATGCGTGTGGCGACCCCCGTGCGCCCCCTTTCCCGCTGTGCATTCTCTTGTCGCGCGACCGCGCGCGCTTCTCTCTAGTCGGAATCGGAATCGGAGCCGCCCCTGCTGCGCGCTGTCCTCGGCAGCGTGCCTGGCCGGCAGCGGCCCGGGCGCGGCGCGGCGCTTCCCCGGCGTGCGATGCTCGTCGCCGTCGTCTTCAGAGAGAAGCTGCTGGCACGATGCCGCTGTCGCCGCCCTACCCTTCTCAGCGGCTCGGCGCGACGGCCGCTGCCGCGAGCCCGAGCTAGTCGCTGGCTCGCTGACGCCGCCGCCGTTGCGTCCTCGGGTCGGGGAGCGAGGCGTGTCGAGGCAGCGGCTCGCCGATGCATGGTCCCTCTCGAGGCTATGCCTACACAGCCTCGCGCGCATGGGCAGTCAAGAGGGACCATGCACTTTCTCAGGAGAGCGCCGGTGCCTCTCTCTTGGACTGGCAAACTTGGTGGTCTCGTGTCACCAATGTGGGACCAGTGCGGCATCGCGCCATCGACAGCTCTGAACTGCGCCTCACCACTGACCGGGAAGGCCGCCAAGTGGGCCAGCACAGGTCGCACATTGTGGCAGCAGTCAGCAGTGCATGTCTGATAGCTAGAGCAGCAGCGTCGGGTCGCAGGGTCGGATCGTGTCAAGCCTCTCGCCCCCGGCCGGCCGCGTGCAGACGTCGGCCTGTGTCTGGAGTGATCTGTCGGCGGTCAGTACGACCGATCAGGTCGGAGTTTTCTGATGGTTGGAGGGTCTATCTGTATGTACTCCTCGAGATCTCTCCAAATCTGCCCTCTACT
>NW_005197875.1:0-1566 GCF_000372725.1 Emiliania huxleyi CCMP1516 | reverse complement strand
GCCTGCACGTGATCGAGCGGGTACAGAAACGGTGGCTGCCCAGCTCACACCCTAATCGATCTGCCTTAGGCACGGAGCCAACGGAGCCATCGCGCATGCCCGCATCGCGTGCGGCTCCGAGGTCTCCCGCCGAGACCGGCTCGGCGCGGCGCGTGGCCGCACGCCGCCGTTGAAAAGGCGAGATAGGACCGAGGGGAGAGCGCCGGCCACATCGAGCGAGCGCTGACGTGTAAGGTGTCTGTGCTGCTCCGGTGTGTGTGGGATTCTGCCTCCCCCCCATCTGTGCGGCGAGTTGTTTGCGGCGCGATGCCCGATCGTGCGCGATAGCCTCCCTTTTTGCGTGGTGTGTCGGTGTGTCGGGGTCGTCCGGAGCGTGTGGCGGCGCCGTTGCATGCAGCGCTGCTCCACGTGCCACGACTGCTTTGACTGACGTGACTGACTGTGTCTGTGATGAGACATGAGAGCTGATGGATGATCTCCGACAACCCAAAACCAAAATGAAAATGCGGAGTGGCCCACTTTGGCGTGCAGATCCTGCGTCTCTCACTGCCCGAACAACAGAGACGGGTACCGCCGCAGGTCCCACACTAGTTTCTTCAAAGGGAGTTTGCGGCGGGCACGTTCGGGCTGTTCGGGCCGGAGACGATGCTTGGCGCCCTCGGTGGCTCCCGCGTGCAGACGGGCCTCTTCCTGATGTCGTCAGTCAATCTGCTCGTGCTCTGGCGCCTCATCTCACGCCGCCCGCCCATGCGCAACGCCACCGCCACCGGCGCCTTCGCTGCCCGCGATCCCGTGCCGTCGGAGCTTGTGAGGTGGGAGAGTGGTTGGGAGCCGCTAGCCACCACCACGCGGCACCTGGAGGCGAAGGCGTCGGCTCTTGAGCGCCCCCGGACGGAGGCCTCTCCACTCGGGCCATCGCCACCTTCGTCGCCTCAGAAGCAGGAGTGGCAAGAGCAGAGACCGAGAGGCGTGGACGCCTCAGCTACAGACCCGCTCAGGCCGCGCGGCGGTCCATCACTCTCGGCGCGTGGCGCTGCCACCTGGCGGGTAATTGGCACACGAGCCCGTAACGAGAGTGATGCGCGGTGGGCGATCCGTGCGAGGCAGGCGATTAGCTGCGGGAAGAGCGCTGCACCGGTCCCAGTGCTGGAGACAGTCCTGCGGCGCCGGCGGCTGCTCCCGCATGAGGCAGCGGTGGCGCTGTGCCGCGGGGCGTGCAATACACCACCGAGGTCGGAGGGCGGCACTGGTGGTGGCACACCGGCATGCAAACCCCAGCTCTGCGACTGCCGCCGAGGCTCGGCCGCGCCTTCGGTAGAGTTTGGCGCCTCCCGGGTGCTTCTTCCGGCGGCGGCGGCCGAGCTCTCGCTTGCTTCGGAGACGCAGCCGCCGCAGAGTCGGCTATCGGCTCGGTCCGAGGCGGTGCGTGCGCTGCGGCGTTACGACTCTGTGTACGCAAAGGCTCGCGGCGAGATGAACGCGACCGCCTGGGACCGTTCCCTCGCCATGCTTGCGCACGCGGGTGAGAACTGCTCCTTTCGCTTCGGGGACGCCTTCAGCGTGTCG
>NW_005197876.1:13850-35761 GCF_000372725.1 Emiliania huxleyi CCMP1516 | reverse complement strand
TCTCAGTACAGGGAAGACGGCTAGTGCTAGTTCCCCATCGGGAGGACGACCCCGGCTAGTCGCCGACCACACCCACAAAGAACCCTGCACAAAAACCAAAAAAAAATTGGACCCACGTAGACAAGGAGCGCGCGCCAATGGCCTCCGTGACACTCCCACCACCTCTGCACGCTGCAGCAGCAGGTGCGAGGTGGGCCGGCGCGGGAGTTTTAACGAGTTTCTCCCGGCCGGCCGCCTCCTGACACGCCCACGGACCGAGCCCAACGAAAAGTTCAGGCGCGCCGCACTGCTCTCGCCCCTGCTCGCCCCTGCTCGCCCCTGCTCGCCCCTGCTCGCCCCTGCTCGCCCCTGCTCGCCCCTGCTCGCCCCTGCTCGCCCCTGCTCGCACACTCTGAGAAAGATACGAGTCTATACATGTGAGAAGAGTGTATCTAACAGTAGTGCAATGTACGGCCATTCCATTCTGGTGATCAAAGGCACATTGGCTGGCCTCAACTTTATGATGCGAATTCCTCTCGCCCCCTCCCCCCCCCCCCCTTCTCTCCTTACATCCCTCCGTTCCCTCGCCTCCATGCTCCCCGCCTTCACGGGAAGCCTCCTCTCCGCCCAACCCACCTCTCCAGCTGCTCCCCTCATAGCTCACTCATTGCGCGGCTCCATTCTTGGCGCTCGCCTGCACACCCGCAGGTAGCGACAGCACGTTGAGCTGCTGCCCCGCGTCGACTGTGAGGAGCTGGCCCGTCACCTTTGCGTTGGAGGTGAGGAGCGGGACGATGGCCTCCGCCACGTCCGCAGGCCGGATCGTCTGCCTACGAGGAGAGACAGAGGGGATTTCTCTCACAGCCCTCTCATGTTCGTGTCATTTGTGCCGTGATGAGACGAGCGGGTGATCTTGTCGCGCATCGAGGCTGCATGCCCTAGTCTCCAAATCTCCTAGGCGAGTCCGCATCTAGCACTGTCTGCCGCATCGGAGCAAGCATGCGGAACTCGTCAAAGTAAGCGCCGAATCGCTCCTCGCCCATCCCCCGGCGCATCCACTCGCCCTCAATCACGCTGGGGCAAGGATATTGCGTTTGCACAGGACAACGTGCGTCGCTTTGCGGAGCTCCAGAGGGCGTCGCTCTCCGACATTGAGGCTGAAGTGAAGCCCGGCGTCTTTCTTCGGCCACAAGAACTTGCCGATGCGCAACGTGCTGTGCTATGTCCCTGGTGTGCGCTTGGCCTAATTAGCGAGCCCAACCCCGCCAGGGCTTTGACTCGTGTGCGCTTGGCCTAATTAGCGAGCCCCCGCCAGGGCTTTGACTCGAGTGGCCTCGCCTGCGCCTACCAGGCGGTAAGTTCCCGATGATTGCCTCGGCCCACATGAGCGTGCTCACCGCCAAGGTTGCCGGCTGCGACCGCGTGGTGGCGTGCACACCTCCGATGCCCGGCACGGGCGAGGTGCCGACACTGACTGTCGCCGCCATGCACATGGCGGGCGCTGACGAGATCTGGATCATGGGCGGGGTGCATGCCATCGGGGCGGCGGTGCACGGCACCGAACGGCTCGCGCCGGTCGACTTCGTTGTCGGCCCGGGCAACGCCTACGTGGCGGAGGCGAAGCGGCAGCTCTTTGGCAAGGTTGGGATCGATTTAATCGCCGGCCCGACGGAAACACTCCTGCTTTGCGACGACTCGGTGGACGCCGAGCTGTGTGCCACAGATTTGCTAGGCCAGGCGGAGCACGGGTACAATAGCCCGGCCGTCATGGTGACCACGAGCGAGCGGCTAGCGCACGCGACGTGCGCCGAGGTCGAGCGTCAGCTGCTCACGCTGCCGACAGCGGAGACGGCGAGTGCCTCGTGGCGCGACTACGGTGAGGTGATCGTGGTGGAGGACGACGCGCAGATGCTCGAGGTCGCCGAGCAGATCTGCTCCGAGCACGTGCAGGTAATGCACCGCGACTGGCGCTACTTCCTCGACAACATGCGAAATTACGGCGCGCTCTTCCTTGGGGAGGAGACCAACGTTTCCTATGGCGACAAGGTGATCGGGACCAACCACACGCTTCCCACCAACCACGCTGGCCGCTACACGGGAGGGTTGTGGGTCGGAAAGTTCATCAAGACGCACACCTACCAGTACATCACCGAGAAGGCCGCCTCCGTCGAGATTGGCGAGTACTGCTCCAGGCTTTGCGACTATGAGCACTTTGCAGGTCACGGCGAGCAGGCGAGGATCCGGGTGCGACGCTGGAAGAAGGAGTGACAGCGTGATAGAGATGTAGATGCAGATGCAGGTGTAGATCTAGAGATGTGCTGCAGCCTGCACCTGCAGTCGTGAACGACTGACGTGAGTTGAACGATTTTGATTTCGTGCGTGAAAGATTGATGATGACAGTAAAACACGCTCGGCACATGCAATTACCAATTTGCAAGATTCACACCCCAGCGCCGAGATAACCACACACACGCGTCACGCGCTGCGCCTAGCAATCGCGACCGCCTAGCTTCACTACGCCCACGGCCCTCTAAGCGTGTACGAGAGTACGTTAGTAAGCCGAAGAGGGGTGTATGCACAAGGCCTGCCGCATGGCCACAACCGCGTCATGAGCCCCGCTGCGGCACACCAAGCGCCTCCTTCCACGCCGCCGTGTTTCCACGCAGGCCCTCGACCGGGTACGCCTCTCTCCGCGGCCTCCCGGACGCGCAGTCCTTCCACGCCATCACCTCGAGCCCGGTCGTGTAGCTGGTCCGCTGCTCGACGCGCCGCTCGATGAGGTCGCGCTGGCCGAGCAGCTCGAGCATGTAGTGGACCTGGGCAGGGAGGGGAGGCGGCGATGAGGGCGGCCGCTGTGCCGAGAGCGGGCGAGAGCGGGCGAGAGTGGAGCAGAGGAGGGGCGGGTCGGGTGAGAGAAGCGCTCGAGGGGAGGCTGCAGGGAAGTGAGAGGCGGCAGCAGGGTGGGAGGCGGTGAAGAGGGGGGAGAGGCGGACCGCGTAATTTGCGACAGCTTGCTTGTTGAAGTAGAGGGCGTTGTACGCCGGCAGCACGAGCTGCAGGCCCACAGCCCAGAGCGGCACGACGTGATTGCCGAGCAGGAGCGCCTGGTAGAGCAGCACAGTCGCGACGAGGATGCCTACAGGACGGTACCGAGAAGGTTCGGGGAAGGCTCCTCGCGCGGTCGCGAAGGGGAGAGAGGCCGGGCGTGCCCGGCGCGCGCAGCCAGGTGTTGAGGTTGGCGTTCACCCGCTTCTCGGTCATCGGCGGGAGGCGGCCGAGTTTGACGAGGGCGAGCATGAGGTAGTCGACTGGAGGGGTCGAGGGTGGGGGCAAGGGAGTGAGGTGGGGGAGCGAGGTTGTGGTATCGCCGTGGAGGTGTCTCGAAGTGACTCGGGAGTGTCCACACACCTCCGCCCGGCAGCCCGCTGATGAAGAAGGCCTGCCAGTTGGCGAGCGGTCCCCACCGAAGTAGCTGGCCGGGCAGGCCGAGCGTCGGAATGAAGAGCCCGTGGTGGAAGTAGTCAGCGCCCGTGAGCGCAAAACCGCCGACCATGTGGTAGAGGTGAACCGAGTTGATGATGGTGAGCGGCCACGCGCTGGCGGAGCCAAAGAGGGAGGCGTCCGTGTAGACGCGCCCGTCGAGGGCCTGGCCGGGGGGGTCGGGGTCGGGGGGATGTGTGTTAGACATATCCGTCGGACTCGAGTGTCAGTGGAGCGTTTGGGCTAGAGCCCACTCAGGCAAGCCTGGACGGGATCGAGCAGCACTGCGCGCATAGACGTTAGGGCCGTGAGGCAAACCCATGCGTTGGCGATCGAGTGCACGAGGAACCAGCGAACCGCCGTCAGATCCTTGGAGGTGAGTTTTGGTGCGGCCGCTGCCACAAGAGGAACGATCAAGGCGCGGTCCGCCACAAAGAGGGCAAGCAAGACGAGCACGTTGTTGAGCAGGTGCTGTGCGATGTTCGTGCCAAGCTCCATGGCTTTGGCAGTGGAGGGCGACGACGGCGGCCTGCGCCCGAGCTTGAGGACCTTGCTTGGACTGATAGCGTTGTGACGCATTTCTGTTTTTTTTTTTGCTTAGCCTTCGATGTTTTTTTTTAGCTACCCGATGTATGAACAAACGCAAGGCGGACACACACTTCTGTTTTTTTCAGCTAGCGTCACTGTTTTTTTTTACGTAGCCTTCTTCATTTTTAAAACTGCCTTCGTTTTCTGATTTTTTTCGGCTCAGGCCTCAGCGAAGGGCCGAAGGACCCCTCATCCGGCGGCCCGCGAGCAGCTTTGGAGAGGGGTGTGTAAAATGTCTACACACAAAAACAACAGGGGCAAAAACACACTGATTATGTTTTGGGGCTGCCCGTACAGACCAGAGGGCGCCGCGGCGACACAAGGGCGAGGGGGCAGCCAAAGCGAGACGGTGGTGAGGCAGCCTAGAAGGACGAGTCCAGCGCGGGGACGGAGCCGGGCAGGTTGTGGCCCGTGATGAAGGAGATGATGCCAATCATGGCGAGGCGGCCGTTCTTGAGCTCCGCCTTGCGCTTGCGCGCCTTCTGCTCCGCCGAGAGGGCGCCTGCGGAGCGCGGGGCGGGTCGGCCGGCGAGCGCGGCGGCGGTCCGCCGGCGGGCAGGGGAGCGGGCCGGGAGAGGAGGAGGAGGAGGGGAGGGCGAGGCGGAGGGGAAGGGAGATGAGGAGGGGAGGGCGGGGAGGAGGGGAGGGCGAGGAGGAGGGGAGGGCGAGGAGGAGGGGAGGGCGGGAGGAAGGAGGCGAGTGGAAACAGGGCAGGGGTCGCGTCGAGGAGTCGTCGGGAGTGATCACTCCCTAGATGCATCTTCGCGCCTCTCGGCCGCCTCTCTCGGCTCGGCGCGCACCGGTGAAGTTGAGCGGATCCCAGAACTTGATCTTGGGGGCCCACAGGCCCTGGATGCCGTCAAAGGGCAGCTGCTCAATCTTGCCCGGCACGCCGCCGCGCATGTAGTGGGGCTTCTTCGCCTCCGTCGCCCACTCGAGCGCCAGGATGATGGAGAGGATCTGCAGCTTCCCCGCCTGCGGCACCGCGTCCCACGCCTGCAGGCGGGTCGAGGGGGAGGGGCGGTCAAGCGAGGGTGTAGAGGGGCGTGGGTTGCGGGGGCAGGCGGCGCGAGGCGACGCGAGGCTGCACGCGAAGAGGGAATGGCCGCGCGGCGTGTGCCGCCACCAGCGTTGGAGCGGGGCGGGCGACGCGGCGGCGGCGGCGGCGGCAGGGAAGGAGCGGCGGAGCGCGGCACGCGGAGGCGGCAGAGGGGCGCGAGGCGCCTGGTACGGGCCGTTGGCAGCCACAGACGCAAAGGTGACGCCCTTTGCGAGCTCGCCCGGGAAAGAGATTTTGGCGGCGCCCACCAGGTAGCCGACCGACGCAAGCTGCGCGCGGCGGGGGCGCGACGTCAGGCGCGGCCGCGCGCTGCTCTTGCTGCCGGGAGGCGTGCGGCGCAGTCTGCAGCGTCGCCCTGGTGCAGGGGCAGTGGCGTGCGGACGCACCATGGCGACGCGGCCGTGCTTCAGCTCGGACGCGCGGAACCACATGACCGCCTCGTCCGAGACTGCCTCGGAGATGCCCAGCGGGTCCCAGATCTGGCCGCCAGTCTCCTCGCCGACGCCCTCCCTGCGCAGAAGGCGGCAGAGGCTGAGCGGCTTGAGCCCCTGGCGGCGGAGCTCGCCGCGCGGCGGCGAGGCTGCAGAACAGTGCGCAAGGGCCGTCTGTCCAGCACGGCAGCGACGCAGCGGCGCGGCGGAGGAGGCTGCAGCGCACATCGAATCGACGAGCGCCATCTTTGCCGACGCAGCGGCGGGCGCGCGGGCGATCGGAGCGACCGGCGCGAGCAGGGCAGGCGCGGCGAGGGAGGAGAGCATCATGGCCATGGTTACTATGGACGGAAGAAAGGTTGTGAGGACGTGTGGGCTCAGCTGCTTCAGCGCGGACGAGCGCAGCGACCAAGAGAGCTCGCACTGCAAATGAGCAATCGATGCAAGAAAAACACGGACGAAGGTCCCGGGGTCAAACTCGAACTTTTTTCGCTATTCAGTCCTCCCGTCCCTCCCTGGGGTTGTCTGATTTCTTTCTTTCTTTCTTTAAACAACCCTAGTGAACACATATTGGACACACGTTGCACCACCCGTAACTAGATGAGTGAGAGCATATTCGACCCAATCGCATTGTATGACTAGACACAGGCCCGGAGCTCACCGCGAAGTGGGCGCGCGCAGTGCTCTCCTCCCTCGCCGCGCCTGCCCTGCTCGCGCCGGTCGCTCCGATCGCCCGCGCGCCCGCCGCTGCGTCGGCAAAGATGGCGCTCTCTGATGTGTGTCGTCGTGATTTCGTATCAAGAATACTCACTCACACTAAAAGGAACCGAGTGATTTTCTTGGAGCACTTGGAGTTTGGTTCCTTCTTTCTTAGGGGGAGCGGGTAGATATGTCGTTTTTCCTCAGCTGGATAGGGGCCGCGGCGCGGGCTGCTGGATATGCTGCTGCCGATCGGCATGCGGAGCCAGCACATGCCGACGCAACTCAGTCCTTGGACGCTCGGTCTCGCACGCGCACTCGAGCCGCATGGCAAGGTATCATCCATCGCGATGTGAAGCCCTCAAAGCTCATGGTCACGCAGGCGGTGACGTTGTGCTTGTTGATTATGGGTTAGGTTTGGCTGCGCTTCGGGAACCACGGCTTCGTCGACCTACGCGAATCGCATCCGCGCGCCCACATGCACTTCTTCGTTTTGAATTCGTCGCTCGAATCGTCTCTGGCCCAGGTCTGGCAGTAGGCATCCTGATGCTCGCAGCACTTGTCGTAGCACTCATATCCGCCACGAAGGGTGCCACCGCACGCGTACTTCTCGTACTTGACACGTAGCGGGTGCCAGGGCTGTAGCTTCAAGGCCTCATTCCCTTCACAAGGAAAAAGCCGCCATTTTCTCCGATACAAAGCCCGCCCCTGCAACGACAAAGGGGAAGGCCGGGAAGCTCGTGTGAGAAAGACGGGTGAGTGCGCCGCGGGGTCCCGGGCATGCTTGTACGCAGACCTGGCCGACGCCCCGTAGAATGGGCCCATGTGGGGGACGCTAAAGTCCAGAGCATCGCAGTTCTTGCAGGCGTCACACGCTCCCTTGAATTGCGGCATTTTGCAGGCGGTATGCCACGGCTCAGCTGGGTTCGCATAGTTCATGATGTTGCAGTACCGTGTCCCGTACTCGGTCTCCTTGACTGCGCCGTTCCTGGCCGAGCGGTCGCTGGCCTCGTAGCCCGCGCACGTGGCGCAGCAATAGCCCCTCAGGTGCTCGGGGATGTGCGGGCAGTAGCCGGCGGCGACTACTTCCGCACAGCTTGTGACGCCGCTAACGCCAAGAGAGGCTGCGAGTTGAGGAACTGCTGCGTCGTCGTCAACGCACGTGTGTGAGGCAAACCCACCCGCGATGGGCAGGCTCGTGGCGAGCGCGATGAGCTGTAGGCGCATACTTGAGCTAGGAAAATTGTCGCCGAAAGCGCCCGCCGGTCTACCTAGGTACAGGAAAGAATTTTACGACCAAAGCCTCTCGCACACGCACGATTCACACGACAGACAAGGCGCAGGCGAGAATTTTACAACAAAACTCCCCCGCACGACACTGGGCACGGGAAGACTGGCGCGCAGGAGAGAAAAAAGTACATTCGTGATTAGAGCGGCGACCGTAAAATACAACGGACATCCCAAGCTAGGGCTGGGTCGAGGACAGACACGTCCCCACCTTTGCAGGATTTTGCAAAAGCGAGGGGGGAGGGCGCATCGCCGCGCGGAGAGGGCTGGGCACAGGGCACAGGGAGGGGATCTCTCTCGCATAGGATATGCACTCGGCGGCACGAGGGCAAGGCTGGGCGTCCTATGTTTGTGCTCCCCCCCCGACCCCTCGCTCTCGGGCACTAACCATCTGACCACTCATCGACGGGGCTACCGTGTCCGTTTATTCATTTAGTGTCTGTTTCTTTTTTCTTTTCAGATAAATCTGGCAGAGACACCCGTGTGATCCCGCACCCGGGCACACATTGACCACACACACATTGAACAAGGAAAGCACTGAACAAAGACAGCACTGAACAAAGACAGCACTGAACAAACAATCACGGGGAACCGGAGCTGCAGTCGGCGGGGCGCGCGACGCGCGGACGTCAGAGCTCTGTTAGAACTTGGCGATGACGCGCCAGATGCGTGTCCCCACGCTGAGCCTCGCCCAGTCCACCGCGGGCGGCGACCGCGCGACGCACAAGCCGTCGAGCCGCGCCCAAAAGTCGGAGCAGCCGCCGAGCTCTCCCGGGCAGGCCTTTCCACTAAGCACCGAGAAGCCAGTCAAGCCTTTGTCCACGGCATCCTTGCCCGTGTTCTTGTCGATTGCGTACGGGTTCGCGCCGTGCTTGAGCAAGAGCAAGGTGGCGTCGGCGCGCTGCAGGCCAGTGCTCCAGTGCAGCGGGCGGCTGTCGTGACAGTCCGTATTGGGGCTGTCTGCGCGAGAAGGGTCGTCGAGGAGATGCCGCTCCAGCGCCTTGGCGTCGCCCGCCACAATCGCAGCCAGCGCGGGGTATGCGGTGGCGAAGGCCTCGCCGCGCGCCGTCTTTTGCGTCGCAAACCACGCCGCCACGCGGCTCGAGGGCGGCTCCTGCTCCCGCTCCAACACTCGCGGCGTGGCCTCGTCGAGAAAATCCCTCAGCTCCTCGTGCTCCGCCGGGCCGTGGTAGCGTGCCGGCTTAGGGCGGTGCTGCGCCAGGAAGACCGCATGCGTGATGAGGCCGGCGAGGGCGGTGAGGAGGATGGCGCACGCGCGGTCGAGGTGCGGGTCTCGGAAGAGGAGATGGTCGACAAACACCAGGGCGGCGCCGGGCGCCTCGACGCGGCGGAGAAAGTCGACGTTGCGCCAGTTGTCGTTGACGAGGTAGCGGCCGGTGAGCATCACGCACACGGCCCAGGTCTGGTAGTGTCTGACTCCCAAGCCGGGCTGGCCCGGTGCGTTCAGGTAATCGTAGATGAGGCGGACGGTGACGAGCGAATAGACGTGCTTGGCGCCGTCCAGGACGACGGAGCGCTGGCCCTCGCTCGCGCAGTACTCCTTGCCGATTGTCAACGCAACGAGCTTGCTCTGGACCTTTGCGAACAGGCCAAAGGCGTGGATAGCCCAGAGCCAGCCAAAGAGCAAGGTGTCGAGCCGCGCCTCGCCGGCGCGCGCCTGGAACTGCAGCGCGATCAGAGCGCCGGCATGGTGCATGTTGAGCAGGATCTGCCATAGGGAGGCAGGAGCGAGAGGGCATGGCTCTGCCATAGGGAGGCAGGAGCGATGTGAGGGCATGGCTCTTGTGGGCGTAGAGATACGGGGCCGGTGACGCACCCAGCTCCCAACTCCACAGCCGTGACCGTAGCCAAAGTCCCAAAGGAAGAGAGCGAGGACGGCTCGGATAGCGAAACTCGAAGTGGGTGCGGTGTCCGACGCAAAGGGCTGACCCGGCTCGAGAAGCCGCATCAGCGCAAAGGTCAAGACGCCGTGTGCGGACATCAGGTGGTGCAAGGCGCTCTCGAGCGTCTGCTTGGCGGTTGCGCTGCGCTTGTAAAGCAGCTTGTCGACGAGCCCTGAGCTGACGCACACAAAGATCGCGTAGAATGCGGCCTCGGTGAGTCGCGAAGTGTCCATGCTGAGCCGCACGCGTGAAGGCAATGGGAGAGGGCAGCGACCTGGTTTGGGCGGGGAGGCCGTGCGCCGCCGATCGATGGACGCGTCCTGATCAGGTCCTGATCCAGGCCAGCCGAAGGCGAGATACACGGCGAGGAGGGCGGAGTTACGCCAAAAGGTGAGATAAGCCGCGAGTGCAATATCCTCTCATCGGACACTTTCGCGACACAAGCCGCTCGATGAGCAGTCGACGAGTCGAGCACTGCGCGCGCCCACTTCGCGGTGAGCTCCGGGCCTGTGTTAGGGTGCCCACAGGACCCAAAAAAAGAAAAGAAAAAAGAAATGGGGCACCCCCGATCGCAGCACTTCGTGTTGGAGAGTCGAGATATTGAGAGTGTGACTAGGAGGGAGGGGCGCTGGGGATTCTCAAAGGTATACCCTTGGAAGGGCGAACAGGTGAGACGTCTCTGTCTCACGGGTGTTTCGTCCCTGTCTCAACGCTGTGTCACAAATGCGTCTCAGTAATGTCTCACATACTCTCACCGATCTCTGTGTTGTCTCAGCCTGGTCACAGCAACAGTCTCACTTTGTCTCAAGGATGTCACACACACGGCACAGTCACCTTCAGAGACGTGTTTGAGACACCAGTGAGACAAATGTTCACCCCTGCTGTGTGACAATGTCGTCTCTACTACGTCTCCTCCTTTCATCTCAGAGCGTCTCACACTCGTCTCACGGTGAACAAGCGGCAATCCTCGTCTCACTCGGTCTCACAACGGCATAGTTGCTGCAACTCGTCTCACTTGCTTTCTGAGACTGTGCTGAGCCACAATGAGACACGCCCTGCCATTTTCCCACGGCCACGCGCCGCCCCACTGTTGCCGCCGCCGGCCATGTCGTCGCTCATTGCCACTCGTGCCACTACCGCCGTCCCTCTCTGCCGCCACGCTCCCCGTCGCCATCCATGCCACCGCCCAGGCCCCGGCCGCCGCGGCAGTCTGAGGGGGGGGATGCGTGTGCTAAGTACCCCCCCATCGAGCTCTGAGGGCGTAGCCGCGACGAACCGAGGGCGAGAGCGTAGTGCTGGGCACTAACCTGAACCGCCCTGCCCGCGAGAGCAACCGGCTACGCGCTCATATATCGCGCTCCCTAGCCCAAACGGCGATTATGTTGGGATCGTCCGACTACCGACACGCCTCACCTCGGAGCGGTCGGTGCAAAGTACTCATCGAGCCGAGGGCGTAGCCGCGACAAGCAGAGGGCGAGAGCGTAGTGCTGGCCACTAACCTGAACCGCCCTGCCCGCGAGAGCAACCGGCTACGCGCTCATATATCGCGCTCCCTAGCCCAAACGGCGATTATGTTGGGATCGTCCGACTACCGACACGCCTCACCTCGGAGCGGTCGGTGCAAAGTACTCATCGAGCCGAGGGCGTAGCCGCGACAAGCAGAGGGCGAGAGCGTAGTGCTGGCCACTAGCCCGAACCGCCCTGCCCACGAGAGCAACCGGCTACGCGCCGTTTGCGTTTGAGAGCACGATGACCCGACAACGTCTCACGTTCGGGCCACCGGGGGCTGCCGCACTAGTGGGGCGATGCGTGCTTTAAGTACCCATAAAGCTGAGGGCGTAGCCGCGACGAACAGAGGGCGAGAGCGTAGTGCTGGGCACTAACCCGAACCGCCCTGCCCGCGAGAGCAACCGGCTACGCGCCGTTTGCGTCTGAGAGCGATAGAGCAACCGGCGGCTACGCGCCGTTTGAGAGCCAGAGAGCGCGATTATGCTTGGGGTTCGTCTACACCCACCGAGACCCGCCAGGCCGCACCTCAGACACAGCCTGAGTTGAGTCTCCCCAATCGCCACTGTCTCACAATTACGTCTCAGGTTGGCTCAGCATGGTCTCTAACGGACCTGAGACGACTCAATCAAGCAGCGGCTTGTGGCGTCTCAATCCCGCCCTGCGCCACGTCTCATTGTGGCTCAGCACTGTCTCAGACGGAAGTGAGACGACTCATTTTGCTCGGAACTGTGACGTCTCAGCCCAGCCGTGAGACTGAGTGATACGCGGCCGAAAGAGACGAATGTGAGACGCATCTGAGACGCACCTGCGACACTGACACTCAGCACTGTGACAGCAGAGAGACGCTTGGAGAGACGCAGAGAGACGGAAAAAATCATGCAGCAAACATGCAAGTGAGACAGGGACGAAACACCCGTGAGACAGAGACGTCTCACCAAAATTTCCGTTCTTGGAATGGCCGGATCCAGCCTTAAAAGTACGAGATCGCGCGCGCTTCGCGCGCTGCACCGCCTATTCTCCGCGGCTGAGTGACGCCGCGTGCCGTGTGCCAGCAGAGTTGGGCGCGCGCGGCGCGCCGGCGCCCGCGAGGGAAGGCGCGGGTGCAGCGGCCGCCGGCGGCGGCCGTACCGCCCGCCAGCCGGCGCAGCAGCAGCCAGCGCAGCGGCCGCCGGCGCAGCAGCCAGAGCAGCCGGTGCGCGCCTTGCGAGGCGAGTACTGCCGTCCGGCAGCCTTGAGGCGGCCGGGCGGCAGTACTCGTTCGAACTTTGCGAGCCGTGCGCGCGCCGAGGCGCCCGCGGCGCGCGCCCGCCCGGCTGCCAGTAGGAGGCGGCGCAATATGGCCTATAGTACAGCCCTTAGGAGGAGGAAGAGGCTGGCTGGCAGTGCTGTATGCCGCCGAGGGGCAGTTTTGGGGTGCTGTCCCCATCCCATGGGGCTGCAGAAGGCGTCCGCAACCGGGACAACCCGCCCCCCCAGCCGAGGCCGGTCGAAGCCCACTTGGTCACAGCCATGAGGAGTCCTCTTGGTGCTCCTGGCGGCCGTTGGAATGGCGAGCGCGCGCCGATGGGGGGGGGGGGTCTTGCTTGCTCCACACCGAGCGCCATCGGTCCGGACCGGCGTGACCACCGAGGGGTGGCTTGCACAAGGTCTGAGCCGCGGGCGCTCGGCGCCAAGTGCAGTGTCACGCTCGCACGCGAAGGGGACACAATGGGAAACCCTCGTATCCTATGTACTCAGGCGCGAGACACACACATACTCGGTCCCCCAACGGAAGAGGCCTCGCTCCGGAACACTCCAACATCAGATTTGCCGCGTGCGTCCCTTTTTGAGACGGAAAGCTATTTTCTTTTGGGTCCTGTGGGCACCCTACCTGTGTCTAGTCATACAATGCGATTGGGTCGAATATGCTCTCACTCATCTAGTTACGGGTGGTGCAACGTGTGTCCAATATGTGTTCACTAGGGTTGTTTAAAGAAAGAAAGAAAGAAATCAGACAACCCCAGGGAGGGACGGGAGGACTGAATAGCGAAAAAAGTTCGATTTTGACCCCGGGACCTTGATCCTTGTTTTTCTTGCATCGATTGCTCATTTGCAGTGCGAGCTCTCTTGGTCGCTGCGCTCGTCCGCGCTGAAGCAGCTGAGCCCACACGTCCTCACAACCTTTCTTCCGTCCATAGTAACCATGGCCATGATGCTCTCCTCCCTCGCCGCGCCTGCCCTGCTCGCGCCGGTCGCTCCGATCGCCCGCGCGCCCGCCGCTGCGTCGGCAGTGTGAGTGTTAGAGTTGTTTGGTATTGCTAAAATCTCTCTCTAAGATTGGCGCTGCCACGGCCCGAGACCCCGCTGCCATCCCGATCATCGCCTGTGCTGCATATCTCTCCGACCGCGAAGCCATGGAGGCAAGAAAAAATCAGCTGCCAAGTGAGCAAGGGATTGTATGGCAGGCAGCGACGGTGTCGCAGAACGAGGGAGCAAGGGATTTTCTTTCTTTCTTTCTCGGTGTTGTGCACCTCTGATAGTGCTAGCACGCGCCAGTTCGCACCTGTGTCGTCGAGCCTGTCTGCTGTGAGACAGAGTTGTTTTGTTTAAATTCTTTCTTGGGTATAGGCTATAGCAATTCAGCGATAGGAGCAAAAAGGACGGCCTCGGCCCCTCGCGTGCGCCACCCGCCATGGGACGGGGTGCAGAGGAGTGGCTGCAGAGACCCCGCACTCCAAGAACAAGTGCTCCAAGCAAGTATACTTCGGATCTATTACTGCTCATACACAACAGACGGCGGACTAGGTCTCTCAGGCCTCAGCGTACTAGGTGGCCTCTGTGATAGACCAGGCCTCAGCGTACTAGCTGCTGGGATCATTCCCAAACGGGCATCGCCATGCCCTCCTGTAGCACCCTCTCGGAGGAGTCGGCGCCTAGCATGAGCTGCTCCAGCTGCCGCGTGAGCTCCTCCACCCCATCGCCCCCATCGCCCGTAAGGGCGCCGTCACCGCCGCCGCCGCTGCCGCCGGCCCGAGCAGATCCGGTGGTGGCAGTCTGCGCCGTCACGGTGGGGGCGGGCACGCCCCGGTAGGCGCCCAGCTGGACGCACAAGCGCAGCAGGTGGCCCCAATGCGGGTCCGTCGCGAGGACGTGCGGGTTGCCGACCACGATCATCAGGCAGCAAGCGCGGGTCGTCGCGACGTTGAAGCGCTTCGGGTTCTGCAGGAAACCGAGGTTGTGCGCGACGTCGAAGCCAATCTGGTCGGCGGAGGAGCGCACCGTCGAGAGGATGATCACCTTGCGCTCTTGGCCCTGAAAGAGCTCGGTCGAGCCCACCTTGATGCCGCCCTTGCCGACAGGCAGCTTGGCGACGGCCAAGAGTCTGGAGAGCTTCTGCGCCTGCCTGTTGTACGGCGTGATGACGCCAATGTCCGCAGGCGCGAGTGGCCGGCCGCGCACGCGCAGCAGCGCCTGCACGTACCGCATCACCTGCTGGCACTCGTGGCTGTTGAACCAGCTGGGCGAGGAGCCCTCGCGCTCGTCCTTCCCGACCACGCCGTCGAAGATGAGCGGAAGGCCCTTCGTGTCGAGAGGCTCCTCCGAGTACTCGCGGCCGCAGCAGTGGCGCTGCAGCTCGGCGTCCGCGCAGGGGAGCAGCTCGCCCTCGTAGAAGAGCTCGTTCGGAAGCCGCAACAGCACCTCGTGCGAGCGGTAGTTTTGCACCAGCTTCGTGAGCACCAGCGGGTTGTAGTCGCCGCTATCGCTGCGGCCGTACAGCGGGCGCGCCATCATTCGCTCGAGGAGCGAGGTCGCAAGTCCGAGCTCTTGCGCCCGAGTGTCGTGGATGACAGGCCCCAGCTGCCTGGGGTCTCCGGCGAGCACGAGCTGCCCGTCGCTGCCGAGCAGCGTCGCGATCGGCGCCACAGCCTCCGGCTCGAGAGCTTGGCCCGCCTCGTCAATCACGAGGAGGTCAAAGTGGCCGCGCGGGACGCCAAAATTGACGAGCTTCCCCGCCATGCTAAGCGTCGCCACCACCACCGACTTGCTGAGGAGCTCGAGCAGTGGCGGTGGTGTGAAGGCACTCTCGCCGTCCGACCAGCAGCTGAGGTCAAAGACGTCCGAGGGCACGTCCGTCTTGGCGCGCGAGTACGAGTTCAGCCGCAGCATCGACAGCGGGTCCCTCAGCCCCTTGCTTGCGAGCCGCGAGCAGAGCAGGTCGGCGGCGGTGTTGGTCGGCGCGCTGACGAGAATGCGGAAGGCCGGAGCTGGCGGCGGCGTGTGTGTGTAGCCGCAGCAGGCGACGCTGGGCGGCAGCTTCCGGCACTGGAGGACGAGCTCGACGACGGTGGTTGTCTTGCCCGTCCCGGGCGGTCCGAAAATGCAGTACGGCACCGCGCGCGCCTCCCCCTCCACGACGCGACGCACGGCCTCCGCCTGCGCCTCGTTGGCCCCGACGCTGCGGTTGGAGAAGCGGAGTGGGAAGGTGCTCGTCCGCGGCGGCTTCCGCAGCGACGCGGCCAGCGCATTGGGCGGAAACAGGACGTGGGGCGCGAGCTTGCCCAGCATGGACAGGCCCTGGTGGAAGATGCGGAGCGGACCGCGGTTCATCACGAAGCGCACTTCCACCTTCTGCCCGCAGATATAGCCGAGCTGCGGTTTGAGGCGGAGGAGCACATCCTCCCTCTCGATCAGCGCGGCGCGGCCCAAGTAAACAACCTTGGGCTCGCCCACGCGGTTGACGCGCAGGGTGTCGCCCTTGAGCACCGACGGCCGCTTCTCGGCGAGGCCGTGGACGTGCACCGCGAGCAACCCGCCGCCCCTCGGGTCCAGAGTGACCGCCTTCTCCTCGATGAGGTCGAAGTTGCTCAGGTCGGCGACCAGCTGGCGCTCCTCGAGCCAGAGCAACTTCGCGAACAAGTCGGCGTAGAGAGAGAGCAGCCCAGCGGACTGCTCGGACATGAGACGCGCCCGCAGCCCCTCCAGCTCCTCGATCGCGCTGCCACTCTCCATCTTGCGCCGCCACTCGGGCTTGATCCCGAAGGCTTGCATAGGGAGCTTGAGCTTGACCGAGCTCGGAGGCTCACTCGGAGGCGCGATCTCGGTGACCTGCTCCTTGGCTGGTGGTGGGCGCCGACGCTTGGGCCGCTGGTACGGCGCCGTCGCCTTCAGCACGTCAAGCACGTCAGGGTCGCCGCAGCTCACGCTGAGGAACCTGCCGACCGTGAAGCGGGCGCCCTCATCGTCGAAGGTGATCGAGAGGGTCTCGTAGCACATGCCCACATGCCGGGGCGAGCACTCGATGACGAGCGTCACCTCGGCCCCCGGAGGCAGCCGCACGTCGAGCTCGCCGCAAGGCTGGCAGGCAAAGCCCGTGGTGCGCCTGAGCACCTCGACGCGGCGCAGCACCAGCGCCGCGCCCGCCCCGTGGTTGCGCACCGCCACCTGGCAGGTTGCGGTCTCGCCCGGCCGCACCGTCTCGGGCAGCGCCACCCCCGAGACGGCGACACCGCCCTTGTCCGCCTCAATCGTCGAGCGGTTCGCCTCGACGCGCCCCGCAGACGCCGCCAGCGCCTCCTGCTTCGCCCGCTTGCCGCCATGGGCCAGAAAGGCGATGGTGGATCCGGCCACTGCCGCCTTCCCCGCCCGCAGGAGCTGAAAAAGGACGTCCTGCGCTTTGTGGCGTTGACGTTGGCGACCTGCGGCAGCCTCCTCGGCTCGCCAGGCGGCGAGCCTTCGCCGGAAAGCGTCCTTGTCCTCGCACTCTGCCCGCACCTCCACGTTCGCGTCGAGGAAGGCGAGGAAGGCAAGGGCCGTCTCCCTCGCCACAGCCGCCGCCGCGCCCTTGCCCTTGCCCTTGGCTGCAATCCGCGCCACCGCCGGAACCGGCGCAAGTGCGGGCGGGCTGTCCTCCTGCAACGGAACCGGCGTCTGCTGCGGCTGCGGAATCTGCTGCTGCTCACGCGCCACGAATCGGCGCCGGCGCGACCGGGCAGGCCTGTCCGCAGGGAAGGTGACGTTGACGGCGGTCGGACGGCCGTTGTACTCGCCGAGGTCGTAGTAGATGATGTCGCCGTCGTCCACGAACGGCTGTTTGTTGCCCTTCTCCTTGGCAAAGTTGAGCGCGTGCACGAAGAGGTCGTCGCCGCCCCCCTCGGGCGAGGCAAAGCCGTACCCTTTCTTGCGGTCGAACCACTTGATGGTAGCGGTGTATTTAGCGGCGCTGGCTGCGGCGGCGGAGACGCGATCACCCCGCGAGAGCACGAGGATCTGGTCGAGGACATCGGCGCCGCGGCGCTCGGCCTCAGCCTTCATGGTGGCGTAGAGCTGCGGTAGGTGGCGCACGTCCTCCGCGGCGTAGTCGAGGACGTAGTCGGGCAGCGGACGAGAGGTCCACGCATGCGGCGTCTGCATGAACCGCCTCATGAGCTCTCCGCCCTTGGAGATGTCGATCCCGAGCCAGTGCTGCAGCACGTCTCTGAGGCTCTTCCTCCTGGCGCCCGTGAGCAGCTCGTGCGCGATCTGCGTGTCGAAGAGATTGACAAGGGCGATGCCGTGCCTCTGGAGCACGAGCCGGTCTTGGGCCGCGGCGTGCATGGCCACTGGATGCTGCGATGCGATGATCTCGCCGAGCGAGGACATCCTGCTCACGTTTACGGCGGCCGCAGACGGCACACGCACCACGTCCAGGAGGAAGGGCTGTCCGGTGCCGGTCCCGGTGCCGGTCCCGGTGGCAGCTTGGATGAGTGACAGCGGCGTGTTCGGGTCGTGAGAGTCCCATTCGAGATCGAGACAGAGCGCTGCACTAGAGTTGACGATGGCTTCGACCGCCGCACTCGTCGCCGCGACGTCGCAGCAGTAGGTGAACGCCATGTTGAGAGCCTCGCTGCTGCGTCTAGAATGCCAGCGGCGCCGCTAGGCCCGCTCGCCTGCGTTGCGTTTTTTCTCGAACCACTCGCCTCTACGCCGCCGTTCATGTGCACGAGCTTCTTGAGCCACCCACCCACCCACCCACCTCACGGCCCGGCTGAGGCTTGGAACCACCCACCCACCCCACCGACCTCACGGCCTGGCTGAGGCTTGGCACCACCCACCCACCCCCAGCCCCACCCACCTCACGGCCCGGCTGATGAGAGGCGAGGAAACCCACCCCCACTCACCGACCCACCCCCACCACCCAACCAACCGTCCCGGCCACGGGAGACACAAGCAAGGTAGCAAAGCACCCAGCCTCGCGCGCCTTATACAGCCAGCCTGACCCACAGCCGAGGGTTAGGGTTAGGGTTAGGGTTAGGGTTAGGGTTAGGGTTAGGGTTAGGGTCAGAGAGTTCAAGCCGTTGTGCAGCTCCTAGGAACGGGCCGCTTCGGGTCGGAATGGAGGAACCAGCGGTCCGTTGACGCGAGCTCTCGGTGAATGCTCCGAGTTCTTCGGGTTAGGGTTAGGGTTAGGGTTAGGGTTAGGGTTAGGGTTAGGGTTAGGGTTAGGGGTAGCTTGTTGTCGTCGTGCCGATAAGACAGAGACACGGGCAGCAGACGCGACCCAATCGACGCACCAGAGCATGGTTGGGCGTGTGAGCCGCCATCTTGGACTGTGAGGCGAGCATTTGCCACCGGGCAGCTCGCCGCCGCCCCTACACCGCCGCCGCCGCCCTCCCGAGGCCAGATAATAGCCCAAGTCGAAGAGTGCGCGCCGCCCTCGGTATCTGGGTGGCAGGCGGGACTAGAGAGGCATGCTGGTGCACGGCCGGGGGCGCGAGCCGCCATCTTGGACTGTGAGGCGAGCATTTGCCACCGGGCAGCTCGCCGCCGCCCCTACACCGCCGCCGCCGCCCTCCCGAGGCCAGATAATAGCCCAACGCAAGTCGAAGAGTGCGCGCCGCCCTCGGTATCTGGGTGGCAGGCGGGACTAGAGAGGCACGCCAGAGCACGGCCGGGGGCGCGAGCCGCCATCTTGGACTGTGAGGCGAGCATTTGCCACCGGGCAGCTCGCCGCCGCCCCTACACCGCCGCCGCCGCCCTCCCGAGGCCAGATAATAGCCCAACGCAAGTCGAAGAGTGCGCGCCGCCCTCGATATCTGGGTGGCAGGCGGGACTAGAGAGGCATGCTGGTGCACGGCCGGGGGCGCGAGCCGCCATCTTGGACTGTGAGGCGAGCATTTGCCACCGGGAGCTCGCCGCCGCCCCTACACCGCCGCCGCCGCCCTCCCGAGGGAAGATAATAGCCCAAGTCGAAGAGTGCGCGTCGGCCTCGACATCTCGGCGGCAGAGGCGTCCCAAGCGACGCGCCAGAGCACGGCTGGGCGTGTGAGCAGCCGTGTTTGACTGTGAGGCGAATATTTGTCATCGGGAGCGCGCCTCCGACTCTGCACACCGGGCCGCCGCCGCCCTCCCGAGGACAGGAGATAATAACGGCCGCCTCGTCGTCGAGCTCGGCGGAGACGATGGTCGTCTCGCGTTTGAACCCCTCGAGCTGCTGGAGCGGCGTCGCACTCGTCGAGCGTAACAGCAGTCCGCCCTCGGATGACTTGACACTTGTTGAGCGCGCCGTAAGCCGCCCCCGTAAGGCACGCGGCAGCCGTCAGGGAGCGCGATCTCGGTCAGCTGGTGCCGTCGCGTGGGCACGGTGCGAGGAACGACATGCTGTGGCAACGACGAGAGCTGTGCCTCGAAGACGCGCGCGAAGGGGAGAGAGAAACGACCAAACCCACCCCAACCCACCCACCCACCCACCCACCCCACCCACCACCCACCCACCACCCACCCACCCACCCACTCACCATCCGGGGCCTACGAAGCGTTTAGCCACCCACCCACTTTTTCAATAACGGCGGCGTAGAGGCACGTGGTTCACGAGAAAACACGCAACGCTGCGGTGAACGAGTGCGGCGTCTTTTTCTTTTTTCTGAGCCAGCCTTCGATGTTAGGAAACAAAGCAAGGCGGACATGGCATATCGCTCTCGGGCCCACAGACATCGTGTGCGATGAAAAAGAAACTCTAGGCGGACAGAAACTTCTGCAGGCTTTATCCAGAGGCCCACAAGCCGTATATATCGATCTTTCTAGTTTCTAGATGCAGAATCGACCGCTCTCGAACTCGAACAAACACGGCGCGCCGCCCCTCGCGCCCACTCAAAATGCGGCAGCGCGGCGCCCGGGTCGACCTGTGGGAAGCAAACTCATCTGATTCACGGCCAATGCATGCCCTGGCTGCGGCCCGTGCTTCGCCTCAACATAATCTAGTAGTGCTGCCTGGCAGCCTCGAGAGAAGAGCCAGACTGGCCCGAGTAGAGCTCTAGCCGATCCAATGCGCAAACGGGCGCAGGTCCATGCCGCCCGGCACGTACCAGCGCTTCGGCTGCGGGTCGAACTTGGCGCCGAGCGCCTTGACCGCCGGGTTGTCCTCGTAACGGTTGCGGAGGTAGGTCCGCGCCCGCGGGATCCACCGGCTGAGCGGCTCGAGCTCCACCCCTGGCGGCGCGTACCATCGGCCGCTCCGGCTCGTCCCATTGGGCGCGTCGGGGTCCCATTCGGCGCCCTCGGCCTTGGCGTCGTCCTTCTCGTTGAACGGGCAATCGAGCCATACGACGCTCGACTTGGTGCCGCGCACCACGACCGGAGCGTAGCGCGCGTCGCTACCGCTGCCGCCGCCGCCGCTGCCACTGCCACCGCCGCTGCCACTGCCACCACCACCACTGCTGCTGCTGCTGCTGCTGCTGCTGCTGCTGCTGCTGTTGCTGCCACTGCCGCCGCTGCCGCCGCTGCCGCCGCTGCCGCCGCTGCCGCCGCTGCCGCCGCTCCGTTGCGACGAGGGCGGCTCCATTCCCTCATCATCCTCGTCCTCCTCGTCCTCCTCGTCCTCCTCCTCACTGGCCTCGCTGTCCTCCTCCTCACCACCACCGCCACCGCCGCGGCGCTTGTGCTCTCTCTCCAACTTTTTCGCCGCGGCTGCCTCTCGCGCGCGCCCCCGCGGCTCCTCCTCCTCAGCTTCCTCGCCCTCGCCGTCCTCCTCGTCGCTGTCTGGCTCGCTCGCCGGCGGCGGCGGGTCTCCACGCGTGCCACCACCGCGCGCACGTCGCGGCGCCCCGCCACGCGTGCTCTCCGCACGCTCGCGCCGGCGCGCCTGCGCCGGCGTCTCTTCGTACGCGGCATCGCCCTCCGCACGGTGGCGCGCCGCCGTCGCCTCGTACTCCTTCACACTCGCGTTCCGGCCCGCGCGCTGGTGGGTCGAGCAGTGCAGGCACTTGAGGATGCCGCCCTTCCCGTAGTCGCCGCCCTTCATCTTGCTCGAGAACGAGTCCTTGTGCTTCTTCGCGCCGCACGCCTCGCAGCGCAGGTAGTCGCCACCGCCGTGCCCGCCGGAGCCCTCACCTCTTCGGCCCGCGGCGGCGCGGCGCCCTCCGCGCGACCTCGCCCTCCACTCTGCCTCACTCCCTTCCTCCTCCTCGTCGTCCTCCTCCTCACCCTCGTCGTCGTCGTCTCCACCGCCACCGCCACCGCGCGCAGCGGGTTGGCGGAGGGCTCTGATGAACTTGGGCATCACGCGCTGCTCCTTGTCGCCGTCGTCGTAGTCGATGTCATAGGTGCCGTCCGCGCGCGTCGCGGCGACCGACCCCGGGAACCAGCCGGGGCTGCGCGCATCGCCGCTGCTGCTGGCCTTGTACATCGCCTTGACGCGCTCGCCGACGCGAAAGGCGCTGCGCCGCGCCGAGCCACTCCCCGCGTGCGCGTCGCCGTCAACGCCGGCCTCCTCCTCCTCCTCCTCCTGACTTCCCTCCTCCGCCGCCTCCTCCCCCTGACTGCCCTCCTCGTACTCATCGTCGTCGTCACCCGCCGTCTCCTCCTCCTCCTCGTCGTCGTCGTCGTCGGAGATCTCGATCGTCTCCGGCGCGGCGGCGGCGGCCACCGGCCGCTTGCCTCGCCGCCCCTCTGACGGTGCGGCGGCCGCCGCCGCTTGCGTCGCCGCGGGGGGCACCGGCCTCTTGCCTTGCCGCCGCTTGA
>NW_005197876.1:7897-13750 GCF_000372725.1 Emiliania huxleyi CCMP1516 | reverse complement strand
GTGGTGCGCGCGTCCAGGAGGCGCTCGACGGTGTACACTTCCGACTCCTCCGCGGAGGTCGATAGCGACGGACTCGCCCTCGCCGTCCGCGACGCCCGCGCACCGCGCTGTTTTGGGGACCGCCCGGCGCGGGCCGTGGACGGCTCGGACTCGACCTTCGCGAGCCACTCCCACTCGTCCCCAGCGTCCGTGCTCACCGGTAGCTCGGACTCGTCGAAATCGAACTTGACGCGCATGCTCGACGAGCCGGCGTTCACCACCGTGCCGATGAACGTCTCTCGCAGCCCGGTTTTTTCGTCGGTGATGTACGTAACCGCGACCCGTTGGCCAACGGCCTCGCGTGCGGAACGGCCCTTGAAGAGAACCCTATTCATCCAATCGGGCTGCGCCGGCCGGGCCACGGGCGAGGCGGGCGGCCCGCCCTTGTACAGGCGGATTCCAACGCGTTGTGAAGAGGCCGCTGCTGCCTCTTCGTCCTCGTCGTCGTCCTCGTCGTCAATGACACGACGCTTTTTCGGCGTAAACTGCTGCGTGGGCTGCGTCATCGGCGACTCGTCCGACGAGTCGCTCATTTTTTCGCGAAGCGAGCCGAGAGGCTTCGAAAATGAAGAAAAAACAGGGTGCTCCAAATTCATACCGCCTGAGCGCTCGGCTTTAGTGTCCAGGAGCGGTGGCAAGGCTTTAGAGTCTTCCAAAAAGCATCATACACTATCAGTGCGTTGCACCATACGTATTACAGGGTCGTCCCACAGAGGACGCATCCAAACGCCGCATTTCGCCCGCCGAAAAGTCACCCACACGCGCCCTTCCCAAACCTAAATCGTCTCTCTTTGTACATACATACCTGCGCAGGACTTCCTCTACAACTTGGGAATGGGCCGAACGCGGCAGCGGAAGACAGCAGGACATCATTCCGCTTTAGCTCTCCATGACGTGGCGCCACGCGCACTAGTGGGCAGGCCGTACAATCTGTTGGCAGGCCTCCGCCGTGCGCCGCGCGGGTCCATGTTCCTCAAGTCTTGCAGGTGTTTGTAGCCCTCGCGCAGCAGCTTGGCGTCGATGGTCTCCTGTTGCACTCGCGGCAGGTGCACGTGCTCAAAGAGGATGAGAGACGGCCGCGGCCGCGGCAGCGGGGCATCGCCGCCCAGAATCTTGCCCTCGGCCCCTTCGGCGTCGATCACCAGAAGATCTACCTTTCCTGACAGCCATGGCTGCATCTGCGCCCAGAGGCCAGCGAGATCGACCACGGGCACGGTCTCATTGTTCTGCAGCTTGCTGCGGCCACTCGCAGGCCTCAAGCTATGAGAGATATGCATCAGCTTGTTGCTCTCACCGTGCCCCAGCTTCATCACCATCCATGTCGACGCATCGGCCACGGCGCCGCGCAGCGGAACCACGTGCGGCCAGCGGGCATAGTTCTGGCAGAGCTTCGAGAACACGTACGAGACAGGTTCGACGGCAACTCCGCGCCAGCCGCACATGGTGGCGTACGACCACACCGGGTCGCCTCCGACGGCGCAACCGTAGGTGTTCTTGCCACAGTTGGCGCCAATCTGCACAAAGGAAACGCCACGCAGGTCAGCGGGCAGGTACCCCTTTCCAGCGAGGTCCTCCCAATTGATGAAGAGTGGCACCTGCCGCGCCGGCGGGTCGCCCCACAGCAGGGGCAGCGAGAGCCGGCCGCTGGCATTCAAGCACGGGAGCGGGTGGGCTGGCGGCGGTGGCGCCTCTTGCTTCGAGCATCCCGTCAGCGTTGGCCATCTTGTCATGACGCTCCCGACAGCAGATGGGTAAACCAACCAGGTCCGTGTCGAGTGTTGTGCGCGCCAGCTCCCGCAGGTCGAGCGCGCGCTGCGCCCTGCCGCCCTCCTCCTCGCCGAGGTTGAACTGGTCGGTGAGGAGGTAGCGGACGAGGGCAGAGGCGACGTCCTGTGGGTGGTGCCAGGTCCCTGACCCAACCATACCCTACCCCCTAAAAACCTCGAATCCAGTGAAGCTGGCGCGTGATTTTTTTTTGCGCGATTGCTCTTCCCTTCGCGCCTGGCGGCGAGGCGGCTCCGACCTCCTCGAGGACACGGCGCCGGGCGAGGGCAGTGGCGGCGAGGCGGCTCCGACCTCCTCGTCGCACGGCGCGGCGGGGGTCTCAGTCACGCCCTCGCCTTTCTTGTCTGACTGAGGCCTTCGCGACTCCCTCGCCGAAGGGTCCACCAGCGCTGGATCGTCCTCTCTCTCTCTTATCTCTCTGACACACTATCTGCTCTCTGTCTCTCCGCTGTGTCTCTTTCCTCTCAACCTCTCTCCTTCCCATGCTCGTTCTCCGCTCTCTTATATTTCTTCCCTCCGGGGAGCGACTCGGGCGCGAGCGAGGCGGCGTGGCGCTATGGGCGTTTCTAGGGGCGCGCATCGCTTCTTGCCGCAGCATGGGTCTGATCGTGCCGTTTCGGGGCGCTCTAGACTCGTGTCACACCGATCGTGCACCCTGTCAGTGCGTGCGCGCGGTCCGGCTGCGGGTTCTTTCCGTTCAGCCACGGTGCCGTGGCTGGACGCAGGCGCATGGGCTGGAGATGGAGAGGCGAGGTTCCGGGGAGGCCCAGAGAGCTGCCAAGCACTTGGAGCACTTGGAGTGCAGTTGGCAGCCTCACATCCAGGGCCGGGGAGCTCAGAAGCGCACCCAGCGGGCCGGATGATCGGGATCGGGCTACGGGCTAGAGAGCCCTGACCCCTAGGGGGGGCGCGCCAAGAATTCTTTATCTTGCGGCTCAGAGTGCTCTTATCAGTGCCGACAGCTCTCTCTCCGCTCGCGCGCCGCGATGCTCATCGCAGTGCCGAGCGGCGCCGAGGCCGGCGACCGCCTCGTCCTCGACACCAGCACCGGAGCGCGCTGGATCGTGCCCCTTCCTCCGGGCGCGACGCACGGCACGACGCTGACCATCGCTCGCCCGCCGACGGCCGCCCCCGACGAACACATCGTCCGGGTCGTGCTCATGCCGGGCGCGTTGGCGTCGTGGGACGGCCTGAACGATGGCGATTTTGCGGGATGTAGGGGCCCGCGGCGCCAGTCTTGCCGCCAGTCCCGCCGAATGGAACGGATCTCTTGTTCCGAGGGGTTTTGTTTACGTTGTGGCTAGTGGTAGTGAGACTTGGCCGTCTTGTACGCCGCCTAGTCTCCGAGTTAGTCTACTGACGTACGTACATCGTACTGTAATGCTAATGGGCGGGATGACAGATCACTCACGAACTCTGAGCCCTGGCTGTCAGGCTGTCAGGTGCTGTCAGGTGATCTGTCAGGCTGTCAGGCACTGTCAGGCACTGTCAGGTGCCTATGTCAGACCAGCTGTCAGGTGCTGTCAGGTGCTGTCAGGTGCTGTCGGGTGCTTGTCTGACATCAGAGGGGCTCCGTAGCTGTCGGGTGTTGTCGGAGCTGTCGGGTGTTGCTGTCAGACGCTGTCGGAGCTGTCGGAGCTGTCGGGCTGCTGCTGCTGTGTCAGACGTAGGGCCGGTGCTGTCAAGTGATGTCGGGTGGTGCTGTCGGGGTGCTGTCAGGCTCTGACACACACCAGCCACACTTATGACATTATCAAGAGGAGACCAGCACCCGCCCCGAGCACGCAGCGACAAAATGATGACCGTGTCGAAGTTGAGGCTGGTCGAGAGGAAGAGGCTGCCGTGCGAGCCGGCAACTGGCTGGCTCGGCGTGGACAGCCGGCGGCGACTTTTTGCCGAAGAGCGTGCATGCCGAAGAGCGAGTCTGACTCAAAGTGCACGGAGTGGGCGCCGCCGACCGTCAGGAGGGAGTCCGATGGGGTGCCAGGAGAATCCAGAGAGCGACGAAGGCGCAAATTGCGCCGCCGAAAGTGGCGGTAGAGGCCAGGCCGTGCGCGTGGGCCGGTCGGGCCACAGGAGGACAAGTGAGTGAGGCAGCCGTCTGAGAGTTCCTCGTCGCGATGGCCTCAGTCGCCGTCGGCGGGAAGGGTTCCCACCTCATCGAGCGCAAGCCAGACGACGGGACTGAGGCATCGGCACGTCGTAAGTCGAACTTGCGGCATTTGACGTCTCGGTGGCGGCGCTTGGGAGGCGGCGCCGGTGCGCGCGGTGGGCCGCGGTGAGGAGGCACACACTGCGCGCGGGGAGCGGTCTGGCGGAGCGCGGTTGCGGCCGAGAGAGGAGAAAGGGAGTGGGGGGGGGGGGGGGGGCGACCGGTGTTGGACGCGGCAGTGGAGGTTGGAATTGTTTAAAACACGGTTGTCGAATGTATCCTTCAGCCACCTGCCCTCATGTCACGTGTTTGCAGCCAAATCCTATTCTATTTCTATTGCCTATTGGGGAAAGTCGTTCTCAAAGCTAGCCTTGTCGGCGAGCCTGCCCCTAGCGCCGGGCGAGTATGCCGTCTTCATCGCCTGCCCGAGCCAGAACATGGCGATTGTCCAAAGCCGGTGCCTCTCGCGCACGCACTCCCACGGCAGCATCTCGAGCTCAAACAGGTCCCCGTCATCTTCCGTCGCGGGGCTCTGGCGGTGAAGCCGCTCCTCTGCTTCTCCGTCCCAGCGCACTCTCACCACACCGCCCTCAGATTCGGTCACTGTGCCGTGCTGGAGCAGCAAATCGCGCGCCTCCTTGTCGGGCTGCACTGCTCGCGAATGATCCTCTGGGCACGCACTCTGCGCATCCACAAGCCTCCGCACTCTGGTGCCAGGTGCAAAGTGCTGACGCCATTTACGCGGTGAATACCCCGGCAGGCTCGTCAGCGCCCGCCGGCAAGCCCGACCGCCACACAGCTGAACAAATCCATGCACGCTCACACACGCATCCTCGACGTCACAAACACGTAGACGCAGGTCTGTTGGTTCGTCGTTTTTGTAGTCACCAAAGAATGGACGTAGGTCGAGGGGAACCCTCCCGTCGTTGATAAGTGTCACCATTACCTCTGCATCATCCACCAGAATCGCCTTGCGAAAGCGTGCTACCCATGCAAATGCCATGTCTGAAAACCGCAGAAAGACATGAATACCGGCAGCCTGCTGCCGCAGCCGGTGCGCGAGGATGCCACGAAGCCCCTTCTGCCTCACACAGACCCAGAGGAGTTTCCTGGGAGAGTAATAACTCTCCAGGGGCATTGTGCTCGATCGGATAGGGTTCGCTAGCCGACGTGAAAGTGCACCGAACTGCCACCCACACCGCCGGGTCGACTGCTGACGTCCCTCTCGCGTAAACAGCTCCGCGAAGACGCTTCTTTTCTTGCCACCACTTTGGTTATTTTTTCCGAAATTTTACAACGCAAAGAAACTTTCTTGCTTGCACACGACTTTTAGCTCTCTCTCTCAGCTCTCTCTCTCTCTCTCTCTCTCTCTCTCTCTCTCTCTCTCTCTCTCTCTCTCTCTCTCTCTCTCTCTCTCTCTCTCTCTCTCTCTCTCTCTCTCTCTCTCTCTCTCTCTCTCAGCTCTCTCTCTCAGCTCTCTCTCTCTCTCTCTCTCTCTCTCTCTCTCTCTCTCTCTCTCTCTCTCTCTCTCTCTCTCTCTCTCTCTCTCTCTCAGTGTGTGTGTATGGATGGATGGCCGATGGACAGACAGACACTGACTGGGAGTACTGCGAGAGCCCCATAAGTCTAGGCCGCACGTCGTGGCACTATGACGGAGGTAGACGTGCGACCGCAGCGCGCCCACCGCAGGCCCGGTGGTGCGCGCGTGTTAGCGATAGAGTTGCGGGGAGAGCCATGCCCGACTTTTCGAAGGCGAGCCCCACGCCACGGATGCCAGCCGTGCTTTCGCGGGAGTCGTCTCTCGAGCCGCGTCCCGTCGGCACTGTCCCCGAGTAGCCCCGCCTTGGCGGCACACACTCTCGACCAGGACAGTCCGG
>NW_005197876.1:0-7797 GCF_000372725.1 Emiliania huxleyi CCMP1516 | reverse complement strand
GGCACGACCACCGCCCTGCTTCGCAGACCGGGAAGGAGGGGCCTGCTCCCGTTCCGCGAGGAACAGGAGGTCTCCCCCCCTCCCCCGGCCTGAGCAGCGACGGGTGGACGGCAGCCCCACGAGTCGAGGGCGGCGCGACCATTGCCGAGCTCCAGCGACCAAAGGCCCGGGCGTCTGCTGATGGCCGCGGCGCCCCGCTCCGCGCCGCCCGCCGCCGCGCCGCGCCCCCGCCCGACGATTATTAATGCCCCCGACTGAATACCTCCCCCAAACGGAATTCTGGAATACAGACTATTAATAATTAATCATTCCATCAGCAGCTCAGCGTTGATCGCGCTGCACCTATGACTCGACCAGTGTGAAGGTGAAGAGATAACACCGAGCGTGCGGGCAGCTGGCGGGCGGGAGGGGCAGCAGGAGCAGCATCATTGTCATCATCAGTCAGCAGCAGAGGAGCAGTGCCGCCGCGTCGCCGCCGCCGTCCGCGCGCCGCCGCCACCGTCCGCGCGCCGCCGCCAGCTCGTGTGCTGCTGCAGCCGCCTCCGCCGCCGCCGCCCGCCTCCGCAGTGCCCTCGCGCCAGGTCTGGGAAGAAAAACTGGGAAAAACTCTGTGTGGTGTGGGCGCTCTCGCGTTGGTCGGGACGCTTTACGCGCGGCTCTCTCACGGCTGCTTGTGATGCAGACGCGACGACGGCATCGTGTCGAGACGCGATGGCAGCGCAGCTCCATCGCCAATCTCGCCGACGACTCAGTCCTTCACATCTGCGCGCTGCTCACCGATCCTCTCTGTCCGCGCAAGTCGTACAAGTCCATCCCCGCGATGAGTGCTACCTGCCATGGCTTCCATACGCTAATCTCTCCGCTCCTCCACTCGCTCCGCCAGACCATGCGTGCGCTGCACAGCCTCGATGGCTTCGTCGAGCATGACCTTTTAATTCACGTGCTCCGGAAGCCGTGCCTCCGCTTCCACGGCTATCGCGGCGAGAATTGCGCCATCACACCGCCGTGCGGCTCGGTGTTCGCACAAGACTCTGGCGAGCCGATTGTGTCATGCCCGCGGGACAAGGCCGAACGGATGCTCGCGGCGCTGCTGCCGCTGCCGGCCCTCTCTCACTTGCGCGCGCTCGTGCTCGGCGTAGCAATCGTTCACGACACTTGGCTCACCAATGGCAGCTTTGCCCATCAACTTGTGGCGCTCGGCCTGGCGACGCAAGGTCGAGCCATGCAGGAGATGGTAGAGCGACGGATCGAGCAGCAGTACGGCAGCCTAGATGCTAAACACACGCCCCTCTGTTCCGACGAGCGCTATTGTACCTTCGCGCTCCCCAATGCGATGCTGCAGCACTGACGCCGTTGGTATCCACAACGCAGGCACGGCTGCTGCTTCGAGGCTCTCTCGCGCTCGGCCACCCGCCGGCTACATATATCTCTTTGAGTGGAGCAGTGATTGTTGATGACAGGTCTCCCGCGTGCTCGGCCACCTGCCGGCCGGCTCTCTGCCACGCCTCGCGAAGCTCAACCTCGACGGCACCCTGCTGACCGCTTCGAGCCGCGGCCGCCCGACCGGGATCCGCGCGCTCTCCTCCGCGCTGGCGAGGGGCGCGATGCCGCAACTCGCGACGTTGCGCTTGTGCCAGGCGCACCACTCTGCGCGAGAGCGCCGAGATGAGGCGAGACGAGCCGCGATGAGCCAAGACTACCCTTCTCTCTGACGGACGGCGGCCGTCGTGCACCAGGCGGCGCTGCACGACGGTGCGGTGGAGCAGCTCGCGCGAGGGCTGAGCGTCGGCGGCCTCGAGCGCACCTTGCGCGTGCTCCAACTCGACGACAATGAGATCCACGAGCTCTCGCCGCTCTCCGGCTACTGCCAGCTGCGCCGCCGGGGCGCGGCGAGATGACCCGCGAGATGACCCGAGATGGCCCGAGATAGGCTGTCGGTTGCGCCACCTGTCCGCGGCTCGCAACCCGCTCGACTTCGACAGCCTCGGCCGGACCCTCGAGGCGGGTGCGTTTCCCGCGCTCCGTTCGCTGTACTTCACCGCGTGGCACATCCCGGCCGGCGAAGAGGGGTCGGCAGAGGCGGCCGGCCGGCTGGCACTCAAGGCGGCGTGTGAGGCGCGGGGCGTGACGTGCCATTGCGCGCTCTTGGAAGACTGAAGACACACGCTTGCGGGGGGAGACTTTGGGTCTTGCGCGATGAGAGGTTGAGCCGCGAAGGCCAGGTGGCTGTGTTGCTCGCAGTCGCACTCGCGCCATTTCGTCATATAGGCTTGTTCCAATTCACTCTGACATTTGTGTAAAATTAACATGGCTGTGAATAAGAGGTATTTTCTTCTCAATAAGCTGTGTCCTTCTGTTTTCACGCTGCTCAGCACGCCCGCCGGTTAAGCTGCGGTGCAAAACTCTTTTTACCACCTTCAAGTACACCCCCAAGACTCCCCAAAACCGCCCAGGATGAGCTCCTGAGGTGCCAGTCCGCCCGAGATATGACCGGTTGAAGTTGGGGTTCCACGGTCAGGACGTGGAAGGTGCTGAACTGGATGGGGGTCAGCCAGGGAGGCTGTTGTGGCGCACCGGACCGCCCCCCAGCACCGTGCCCCACCCAACTGCATCCATGGGAGTCACAAACGGTGCTACACTCGCGGCTGCAAGCACTCACGACACTCAAACCCACCACCTGCCTCCTACCCTGTACGAGGAGCCATTTCACCCGTGCAACATCTGCACAGGTGTACCGCCGACGCTCAAGCGCCTGGCCCCTACTAGAGTAGTCTTGTGGGACCCACAAACGACCAATACATCCACTCGGGGCTGCAGCATGTGTCCGGGGTGGGGCATCCCCGTGAAGCAGCCAGCAGGTGCCGGACACGGCGTTGGCCGTCTTGGACCGAGATCAGGGCGCAACTGCCTGTCTCATGGGGCTGAAGGACCGTCATGGGGTCGGCTTTGATGCTGCCAATCAGTCGGGTCGATCCCCAGCGAGATGCGTTGCGGGTGCTCGGCGTCGCCTGCTTGAGTGGCCTAAACGCACTCGCGGGAGCCAGAGAGCAAAGGTGTGCGCGAATTGAGGCTTCTGAGCAAGCCCAGGCAAGCCACAGGACCGGCCATGTGCGTGGGTAGTCGAGCGGTGGCCGGAGGCAGCCTCCAGGGTAGGTAGGTAGAACGTCCAGACTGGGAGAAGGACACAGCTTATAACAAGGCTGTGAACTCCACGCGCCCCGGCGCAGCGAACACAAAACGCGGGCCACTCGGCCACCGCCGCTGCGCCCGACGATGTCGGATGCTCTCCAGCGTTCTCCGGGCAGTCGACGCCAGCGCCTCCGCCTCCGCCGCCGCATCGCGCTTCCGGCGCTGCTTCCGCCGCCTCCGCCTCCGCCTCCGCCTCCGCGGCTGCCGATGCTCAACGCGGCGTGGGCGCTGTGGTGGCTCCACCCCCCAAAGACGGGCACGTCGTTCCGCGACTCGGTGCTCGACTACCCGTGGTCTGCCTATCGCGACACCACTTGGCCGCAAGGTTGCCACCAGGTGCTCGGCCTCGACATGACGGATCGGATCCAGAGGCCGGGCGCACAGGTGGTCGCCATGTTCCGCCAGCCCGAGGACCGGCTGGTGTCGGCCTACTTCCACATGCGCGACCTGCTGCGCAAGCCGCGGCCCAAGGGCGTGCGCGGCCTGCCACGGCTCGAGTGGCCCCAGTCACCCGTCGGCTGCTGCTGGAAGGACTGGGGCTGGGAGCCCTCCGTCTTTGTGCGTGTGCACAAGGACGTCGCGGCGGCGGTCCCTCCGGAGAGGGCGCTCGCCCGCTTTACAGGCTGCATGACCAACATGGTGCTTGGGTACGGCTGCATGTCGCAGCACGCAACCTCGCCCGCCGACGCGAGGCGCGCTGTCGAGCAGCGGCTGCGCCACTTCCTCTTCGTCGGCGACCAGGGCCAGTGGAACATGTCGCTCTGCCTCTTCAACGCGATCATGACCGGGCGGCGCTTCGTCCTGCCGCGCCAGCTCGCCAACTCGCGGCCCACCTCGACCAAGCTACTGGACCCGGCGAACCCAGCTGGCTCCGCCATCGCCACCCGCGACCCGATCGACGGCGAACTGTGGAACTACGTCCAGCGCCGCTTCCGGCGCGACGTGCGGCGGCACGGCGTCTCGCCAGAGTGCTGCCCCGTCACCTCGGACCCGACCGCACTGCCGCAGCTCGGACCGAGTGGCTGCACGAGGTACCCTCTCCAGCGGCGGCCTCACGCCCCCCACAGCAAACCGGATTTTGCGCCAGTGCGATTTCCTTTCCACTGAGGGCACGAGCTGAAAATTGAAATAAATAAATAAAAAAAACGCACACCTCTACTGTGAGATGGGTAAAAGGGAAAAGGTCCCCGCCTGTGGGGTCTTTGTGCAGGGTATTGAACGATGAGCGCCTCGCGGTGCCAGCGGCCTGGCCGTCTCCACTCCATGTGCTTGCGCGGCGTGGATGAGAAGAGGTTGAGGCACAGCGTCGCGTTGTGGTCGAGCGCGATCGTTGGGAAGCTACACGCGTGGCATGCCGTCGGCGTAGGCGGAGCACAGCGCATGCGCGCGGGCCGCGTCCGCTTCGGGCGTGCCACGTAGCTTGTCGTCGCGCCCCATCTCGTCGAGGTACGCCTGCAGCATCTGGCACGAGCGGCGCCGCGCGCGCAGCCATGCAGCCGCCGTTGAGGAAGCGGAAGAGAGTGCCCTTACGCAGGCGCTCCGCGTCCGTTGCACCCTGCGCTGTCCCACTGCCGCGCCAGCGTCACGTCGCACGAGCGCGCCGCTCTGTCGCGCGCGGCAAACTGCTAGCAGGCGGCGAGCGTGTTGTTTGCGTGCACCGTGCCGCTCCATGTGTGCGGCCGCTTCAGCGTAGCCCAGGTGCGTTCAAAGTTGAGCACGACTCGGCTGCACTCGTGTACCAGCGCGTCTGCCCGGCCGACGCGCAGTTGGCAGTGATTCCGCGACGCGTTTCTCAGCGTGCACGGAAAGTTCTCGCCGAATAAGTTGGGTGGAGGGCGGCGGAGGGGCAGGCGGCGGCTGCGATGGCGGCGGCGGCAACGGCGGAGGAGGGGCAGGCGGCGGCTGCGATGGCGGCGGCGGCAACGGCGGAGGAGGGGCAGGCGGCGGGTTGACGCGGCGGCGTCGGCGGCGAACGTCAAGGTCGGCAGGCCGGCGACCGTCGCGCCGGCGGTCGCCGCCGCCGCATGAAGGGAGAGTGGGGACAGGGCGGGGACGGCATAAGCGACGAGAATGCCATGCTCGTGACCGAAGGCTACGGCCCCGTCGTGACTAGCCCCGTACACGCCGCTTTCGTGGCGGCGGGCGCGGCGGCGGGCGCGGCGGCGGGCGCGCGGCGGCGGCGGGCGCGGCGGCTGGCGCGGCGGTGGCGCACGTGCCCGCGGCCGCGCACTCGCGCTCTGCACGCTCCAGCTGCCGTACTCCGACTTGATGTTGATCTGCCCGTCGAGACTGCCGTCGACGCGTGCATGGTGAAGCGCACGGTGGGCCGCGCCGGTGCGCTCGGTGTGTCCCATCAAAGCTGATGAAGGACGCCTCGCGCACCGTGAGCGGCTTGCCGGCCTTCATGCAGCGCTCCGCGTCGCGGAGCCGACTAGCGTCGTCTCGCTTGAATGCCGTTCCTCGCTCCTCTTCTTTGGGTCTTACCTACAGAACTTGGAGCACTTGGAGTGCAGTCGGCAACCAGAAATCGGGTTATTTTTCTTCGTGCACCTCCTCAACCTCGCTCCGTCGACGACGGTGGCGCCCATTATGAAATTGTCCTTGGCCCTGCCGCCGCTGCTGCTGCTTCTTCGCGACGCGCACGGGGCCCACCCGCGGCTGGCTGTCGCGTCAGCGCCGCGGTCGGAGCAGCTGCGGCTGATCCCGCGGCCAGAGCGGCTGACGGAGCTGCTCAGAGTGCCGGAGCGGCTTCGCGGCGGCGGCGAGGAGGCCGAGGAGGCCAAGCCGGCGCACGAGGTGCAGAGCAGAAAGCGGCTGACCGTGGCCGAGACCGAGGCGGCCGACCCGTCGTCGCTGATGCTCAGCGCCGACGCGCTCGAGTCGCTCGGCCTCGCGGGTGGCGAGCCGGTGCTGCTGCGCGGCGGCAAGCAGCGCAAGACGGTTTGCGTGGCGGTGGGCTCGGAGAAGGGGCTGTCGGAGGACGACGTCAAGCTCTCCGCCGCCGCTCGCGCCAACCTGCGCCTCTCCGCCGGCGACGCGGTCGTCGCGACGCCGATGCGGGACCTGCCCGAGGCGGAGCGAGTGGAGCTGTGCCTGATCAGCGAGTCGGCGGCGGGGTTCGAGGGCGGGTTCGAGGAGCGGTTCGGCGGCCTCACGTCCTACTTCAAGGACATGGGCAGGCCCGTCACCGAGGGAGACGTCATCGAGACGGAGGTCGACGGCCATACGCTGCGCTGGAAAGTGTGTGGCTGGCGGAGCCCTCCGCCTCCTCCCCTCGACGCGCCGCCCCTGCCCGCGCCCGCTCCGCCCGACCCTCGCCCCGCGTTCGCCGCCGCAGGTGATGGGGGTGGAGGTGCCCGAGGGTGACGCGGCGCTCTCCGCATCCGGTGCGGGCACTCCGAGACACTTCCGAGACACTTCACCTTCACCCCATAGCCGCCGTCGCCGCCGCCGCCGCCGTCGCCGCCGCCGTCGTCGCCGCCGCCGCCGCCGTCGCCGCCGCCGCCGCCGCCGCCGCCGCCGCCGCCCAACCCACCGCCCACTGCGTCCGCAGGCATCGTCGGCGCGGAGACGGAGATCTTTGCCGAGAACGAGATCAGCGAAGAGGAGGCGGGCGAGGACTCTGCGATCGGATACGCCGACATCGGCGCGAGATCTAGCCGAGAGATGGGGAGAGATGGGGAGAGATGGGGAGAGATGGGGAGAGATGGCGCTGCCACGCCTCGGCCTCGTCGCTGCGTCTCACGCGGAGGTGGAGGGCCTGCTCCTGAGGAGGGACCCGCGGGCGGCGAGGCGGCGTTGCCTCCCGCCCGAACCTTCTCGGAACCTTCCGCTAGGCGGGCTCGACAAGGAGCTCGCGCAGCTCCGCGAGCTGATCGACTTGCCGCTCAAGCAGCCAGAGGTGTTTGACCATTTGGGCGTGCGGCCGGCGCGCGGCGTCATTATCCACGGTCCCGCCGGCTCCGGCAAAACGATGATCGCGCAGGCAGTCCGGCAGGAGGCTGGCGTGTGGTGCCGAGAGCCTAGAAGGGGAAGAGTCTAGACGATGATCGCGCAGGCAGTCCGGCAGGAGGCTGGCGTGTGGTGCCGAGAGCCTAGAAGGGGAAGAGTCTAGACGATGATCGCGCAGGCAGTCCGGCAGGAGGCTGGCGTGTGGTGCCGAGAGCCTAGAAGGGGAAGAGTCTTGTGCTCCAACTAGCGAGAGGACATGTAATCAGCTGTATTCGGCCGCATCCAGTCGTATTCGCTGTACTCGTACCCCTCGTATTCACGCGGTGCTCTGAATCTTCCGCGCAATGCCGTCTTCCCGCCCCGACCTTGGGCGTATTCACCTCGCAGGTTCCGCACCGTCAACGGCCCCGAGATCATGGCCAAGCGACCCGGCGAGGCCGAGTCGGCGCTGCGCGAGGTGTTTGAGCAGGCCGAGGCCAACGCGCCCGCCATCATCTTCATCGACGAGCTGGACGCGCTCGCACCAAAGCGCGACAAGGCGCGGCGCGGCCCCCGTCGCCCCTCGCCAACCACTCTCCCACCCCCTCTCCCACCCCCCTGCCATCCCTCTTCGCCCCTCTCTCCTCCCACCTCACTGCGATGATGAGACTCTGGCCA
>NW_005197877.1:641380-649585 GCF_000372725.1 Emiliania huxleyi CCMP1516 | reverse complement strand
ACCGCGCAGCCAACACCACCACCGCCGCCAACTGGACTACCATCATCTCGTGGACGCCCCTCAACCAGGACACAGGGGGTCATGTGCCTGCGGGTGAGGACGCCGATGATCCCAAAGGATGCGAGGTCGTCCCTCGTGGCGGCCCTAACCTGTCGTCCTGCCAACACGCCCTCGATCTGTTCCGTCCCGAGACCTACATACTGAAATCTGAGCCGGGCGCAGTGGCATCGCTCCTCATCGCAAACCCTGTCAGCAGTACTTCGCGCCTTGCTTGCGGTATCTGAGCGTGGAAGAGGAGCTTGTGAGCGCATCGCCACGACGCTGCTGAGGAGCTTGTTAGCGCATCGCCACGACGCTGCTGAGGAGCTTGTTAGCCGTACCGCCTGATGACCTAACTCGGCACGGCGAGTATGGGGGAGAGAGGGCCACTGGTCGCAAACCTGCGGGCAGCGCTTCGCAGACCTGGCCTGGCCGGCTCACGCCTTCTACTCTTGGGCGATTCGCAAGAGCGCAATATGCTACACCTCGTGTGCGAGCACATGCAGGGGCGCTACTCGGCCCAGCAAGGATCGTACACAGACAGGACGCGGTTCGGTGGTGCGCGACGCTGGGGCCAGCCTCACGTCTGCCACGTCAGCCCTGCAAACATATCGATCCTCCAATTCTTCCACTTTGGCGTCGTGCCCAACGCAACGCCAGCCATACTCAAACATCACGCCTGCCGCGATGAGGTCACAGCACTGCCCGATCGGCTTCATTACCTCCCTGGAGGGCTGCTGAGTGGGATCGGAGCTCCCACGCATGTTGTCGCCCACTCTGGATTGTGGGACCTACTGAAGCTGTGCAACGAAAGCCACGACAGAGCACTACGCATGCTGGGGCCTGGTCAGAGATACGAACACTGGTTGCGCACCAAGCTACTCGAGCCGCTGCGTGCGCTCTTCCCGAACAGCCGTCTCTCGTGGCGAACGCTGCTGCGCGTGCGAGGCGACGCGAACAACCAGTCGTACGTCAATCGTGGCTGCGCGCTACCGCCGTACGAGCAAGCACGCGTCACGCTGGCTGGGGCCGCGGGCGAGAGCGCTGCACGCGCGGTGAACGTGCCCGTGCTCAACCTGGCGCGCGCGTTTGATGACATGATCAACGAGCGTGGCGAGCAGGCGGGGGGCTGCCAACACACCTCGCGCTAGGTGCGAATTTACCTCGTGTTGTTCTCCTCGCAGGCGTGGGCCGTGGACGGCTACCACCTCACGCCTGATATGTACCTGCATTGGGCAACACAAACTCTTAGTTGGATGGCGATGACTCCTACACATGATACGTAGACGGGGGGGCACACGGCATGGGGAGAAACTCCCGGGAGCGGGTGACGGCTGACGTCTGTGGTTTGAGTTTTTCTAAAGCCGTACTGACGTACACAAAAATAAACAAAAAGCAGACCGCACAGAAAGCCCCGTGTATGGTGTGTATCGTGTCTGTATAGTCTGAGACAAGCCGAGGTGGTTGTGACAAAAAGGAGCCTGGAAAGAGCGGACTGGCAGCGGGTGCGCTAACATCCGAGATGTTTAGAGCTCTAGGTAAGGTTTAAGTCCGCGTTGGCCTCTTTGTAGGGAAGAATTTTTGATGTCCGTCACAAGCCGTTTTGCTCCCCCAGCAGGCACACACTCTCTCTCGAGGTTCTCGAGGTGGATATCCTTTGGCCGCGTTGGGTAGCGAGGATTGGTGTAACCCGAGCCACGGAGGCGTGTTTTCTGGCGGCCGACCGTCAGTGCACGGAGTTGCCACTTCTCCGACTGCCCCGGCTAGTTCCCACACACTAGGACAGATAGGAGGAGAGAGGGGAAGTATCTGGCGACGCGCACAAGCTGCGTGAGTGAGTGAGTGAGTATATTCTTGACACACACACACGCTGCGTGAGACACACACACACACACACACTCGCTGCGTGAGCTTTTTTTGTGCGTCTGAGGACGGCGTCTGAAGACGACGGGTCGGCCTCTGTATGAATGCCCGACACCGAGCTCGCCTCCTATGGCGGGTCCACCGGTGTGACCAACGCTGGCGACGCCTCGCTCGCCGACCCCGCCGTCAACTCCGTCGGTCTCACGTGCGGCGGCGGCGGCGCCCCTGTGTGGTGCGCGGAGCCGCCGCCGCCGCTCACCGAGCTCTGTGTTTCCGAGGATCCGATCGAGGCCTCGGGCTCCGCGAGCAACGAGACGAGCCCGGCGTCTCTGCTCTTTCTCCACCCTTGTGCAGCCGTGCTGGCGCTGCTCCTCGCGGCGTGCCTTGAGCTTGGGCAGGTCAAGACGAAGCGGGTGAAGGGCCGCAGCCACGAGGCGATCTCCGTACCCTTGCTCGCCAGCAAATGTGCTCTCCGAGTTGGCATTGTGATCCTCTTCTTCCTGCAGGGCGCGCGCGGCATACCAGCGGCTCCGCTCCAGGTCACTGTGGGTGGCGGCCCTCTTCCTCCCATGCACGCCGGCGGCGAGTGGCGGGCGAACGACGGATTGGCGAACGCTTCTCGAGTCCCAACCAAGGAGTCTGTCAAGACATTCGCCGACTGCTCGGCCGGCATCACCCCAAACGGGGCCCGCCAGGTCTGCTGCAGCGCTGCGTGCGGGCTGTGCGGCGCACGCGATTGCTCGAGTCGGCCCGGCGGGCCGCGCCAGTGCTGCATGCGCGCTATTGTGCGTGCGGGTCGGGTGTGCGAATCACGGGCGGATGTGGCCTGCATCCTGCGGGGCAGCAGCAACTACATCGGAGGCGACGGCAAGGACCCCAAGTTTGCGGCGTCCACCCCTCTTACGGCTTCTCGCCCGCCCTGCTCCCCCCCTGCTCGAGCGCCGTTTGGGGTGATGCCGACGTGCGCCGTTGAACTTGTGGAGCAGACGAGCCGGGCCCCGTGCACACTTGGCCGGAGCTTTGGTTGCCTCGACAACAGTAGCATATGGGTCAAAAACTGTCGTGGCAGCTTCAAATGCTCGCCAGATGGCGAGGTATTTGATTGCGGATACCCACCTGGCCAACGTCGATACCGCTGCCACTGTGATTCCGAGCGCGTGTCTGCTCAGCAAAGCCGGGGCACCTTTGCGCACCCCGTATTCGTGTATGCCGCCCGCGTCTTTGCACCGCCGATGCCCAAAGGATGGGGATACACTGGGCACCAGCTGCAAGATATTGCTTCGAGCTTGGTCCTGGCTGAGCTGTTCAACTGGACTGCGGCCCGACCAACCGGCATGCAGCTCGACCTGCCCTTCGACGCGGAAGGTCAGCTGCATGCGCTGCCAGCACAGTGCATCTCGGCAGCCTACACGCAAGGTACTGGCTGCTACGCCAACCAGCAGACAACAGTGCTTAGTAAGAGCGCATGGGATGGCTACAGCAGCTTTGACCTGCTACACCGTCATGTGAGGCGGCAACTATACGATCGCCCTGGACGTTGCGTGTGCGTCACTTGGGGGTTCCGCGTTCATCTTCACCAGCTTTACGCCTTTGAGCAGTCGGGCTACGCTCCGGCCGGGGCGTACAATCGCACCGCCACGAAGCTGCGGCAGCTCGTTCCCATCCAGCTGCCGTTGTGCGCACCACCGTGCACGCATGACCTCGCGGTACATATCCAGCGGGGCGATGTGGCAAGGTTTCTCCGTGGCCACTTCAACAGCACGCTCACCCGCATCCGCCTGGCAATCGCGCACACGCAGGCGCAGAGCATCGTGTTCCTCACCGAGAAGCGCAACAGCGAGGATGTGTTTGCTCACGCGTGCACGGGGGTGCAGCCTTTGCGTGGACGGTGCGACGTCGTCTCGAGCACACTGCATCATGACGTCTCCCTTGGCGTTGCGGCCAGAACTTTTCTGGTCGACTCAACCTCGAGTGTGACCTGGCTCATCTACCATCTGCGCGATGCCGCTGCGCCCAGCTTGCAACTTCGAAACGTCATGCACTTCTTTGCGTGCACTGGGGTGCCCAAGCCCGCAAACCTGCAGGCTCTTCCTCACTCGCCCTGTCCGGCCCAAACGGTGCTCTGGGGCCGGCCCGAGAAGCCTGTGGGGCACCACCCGCAGGGGGCGGCGCCAGTCAATGCCGACGTGTGGCGCGCCTTGTACGACTCGTCGACGCGCACCTCACAGAGAATAGCCGAGTGGACGCGGCGCGGTGAGGCGCAGCCGCCCTTGAGCGATGTCGACGTACAGGACCTGCTCGCACCTTACACGTCGGACTTGTGCACGGGCAACGGCTACAAGTCCTACCGCGCCGAGCTCTCCAAGAGCAGCCTCGGCTTTCCCCAACTGCAGCGCCATCACTTGAGCGCACCGCGCAACTCGCGTCTTCTCTTTTACGGCCACTCGTTCATGCGGCAACTGTTCTGGGCGATCGCGCCGGCGTGGTCGTTCGACAAATCGTCGTTCCAGGTGAAGATCGATGCCGACAAGATGCGCAGATATTCGGTCGATATCCGACGCACGCCCAAAGGGAAGGGCTTGAAGTCGCAGCACTTTAGCGAGTATTACGACCGCGAGCGCAATGTGACTACGGTGATGGTGAGCAACAACAACCTGCTGCAAAGCACGGGCGCCATCAAGAGCAACGCGCTGGAAGACTTCATGAGGAGATATGCCTTCGACGTCGTTTTCTACATGGATCCTCACGCCGAGTGCGTGTACGACTACCTGCGCGTCAAGGAGATCCTGCGCTGGAGCAACTACACGCAGTACGCTTGCATCAACCTCGAAAAGTTCGAGGAGCGGCGCCAGCACGCCTCGGCGTCTTTTGGGCAATACAAGTACTTGCCGACGAAGGAGCGCGACAAGCAGCTGCGTCAAATTACACGCAAGCACGCACGCAAGGCCTGGATTGAGGTGTGGCCTTGGGGCAAAACAAAGGGCGTGCCGCGAGGCTGCGCGAGCGGCACCACAGTGCAGCCGACCAAATTGCCCGACGGGCCGTCCTGGGAGGGCGTCGTCGTCGCGGGAGCGTTTGCGAAGAAGGCATGCAGCAATAATGACAAAGCATGCGGCAGCAAACTCGCTGCCCATCAGTGTCAACCGTCGTGGCTGCAGTTTGCCACACGCGCCATGGTTCTCGCCGCCAACTTGAGCGTTTACTACGCTGATGAGTCGAGCGGTGCTCGCGGCAAGGAGGAGCTTCATCATGCTGCACCGCCGCCGAGCGGCTGCGTGGGCAACATGCACGAGTTTGACGCTACCGGAGCACTGAGTGCGAGTCCTCGGTGAATGTTGTCGGCATATACCGGCGGCGTCGGCGTCGTCATCCCGAGCGTCAGCTCCAGCGGGCGTCATGCCGGTGTCGATCGGCGGCCGGGGCATCGGCGGCACGCGCGGGGCCGGCGCCGGCAGTTGGACCAGGCGCGGAGGTGATCGATCCAGGCCGTGGCCTTGCCGTTCGTCGCCTTGGCCCCGCGTGCCACAACTCATACCGTGGCACGACCAACCGGAGGGGTTGCGTGATCGGGACGTGGATGTTTGGTACGCCCGCAGGATGGGCCGGCGTGAACAAGATCTACTTTGGGCGCGTGCGGCAGCTGGTCGCCGAGCGCGATCAATGGGGGGTGTCAAACCTCAAGATGCTGTGTTCACCAGATCAGGACAGTATGCAGGACGTGCTCGATGTCGCTAATTCGTCGTTGTTCGGCTGGTTGCGGGTTCGGCTCGCAAGCCGCCTACGGCAACAATCCTAATTCGAATGCTCGCCTGAAAAAGCACGGCTTTATTTTACCATTTCTGATTGCCCCCTGAAGAGCAAAATAATGCGGCAGCATTTCGCATTTGTTGCTGTGCGTGGCATAGTTTGGGCAGCCATTGTGAAATAGAGAGGTTATTACTGAATTCTACCTACTTTACAGGGTCCACACCTAAAGCCGTACAGACAGTATCCTGGCTACTGCCAGGAGGTTGCTTACAACTGTAATAACAGTAGACAAGTTTAGTAGACGGCCTCCAAGCACTTACTTCGCTCTATCAGAATATCACTTCCGTAGAGTGTCCCGGCGAGTTGTCGACAAAGGCTGCCGAAAAGGTTCAGTTGATTGAGAATGTGCTATTTATGAAATAGTATTTAAACACAACAACTCTCTCTTCACAGCAGACAGGCTCGACACAGGTGCGAACTGGCGCGTGCTAGCACTATCACAGGCACACGATGAAATAGTAACAACACCCAAGCATGTGGGGGACGATCGCTGGCGAGCGCCAGCGCGTCCCAAGAACGGTGGGGTGCCCTCGACCGCGCGTCCAAGTCACTTGGGCTGGCGAGCGAGCGGCACACGCCTTTGGCTGCCGGTGGCGGCGGCGGCGGCGATGGCATCCGCGCCCGCGGAGCCAAGCGGATTGTCGCTGAGATTGAGAAGGTCAAGTTGCGACGACGCCTCGCTGCGTAACCAGTGGCCGAGCGTCGGCGCGTCTGCTTCCGTGATGTTCTTGCCGCTCGCGAAGATTGCGGTGGGCCGCTCGCGAAGAAAGTCTGCAAGCGACGGGGCGACCTGGTTTCGGGATAGCAGCAACGCCGCCTTTCTATCGGCCCGAAGCGTTTCTAGCAGCTCTGCCAGCAGCTGCCGCATGCATGTACTCGTCCTGGCAAGGCGGCCCAGGTGGCTTGGCTCGAGCACGTCGCTGGAGTACGCGAGCCGATCAACTCGATGAGGTCGTGCTGCGTGCTGCGTGTCATGCCACCCCATCATCCCGAAAACTCCGACGCAACCGCCAAGCGCCATCCGCCATTCCAGTTTCCCTTTGAGGCTGTCGCTCCGAGAAAGCTCGTATCGCAGCTGCGAGAAGGTATAGTTTAGAGCTCTAACATGATAAACATCAAAAATCAATTCGCCTCACCTGCGATAGATTCAGCGTGCACACATGATCTCTCATCCCTAGTCTCTCTCGCCGGTCTCGGCGTCATGCGGCAACCTCATGGTCGGCGTCATGTAGATCAAACGATCCGATACTCTCCTCCTCGTCAGGCCCTGTCGCTAGAGGGCCCCATCGCAGCTCGCATCAAAATCGCCCGAGGGCGGGCCAAGCTTGCTGACTCTGTCTCACAGCTCGAGGGACTCGAGGCCCGCCGAGCAGCCCGACCGCATGAAAGGGATGCCTATTCCTCAGCACTCGTGGTCAGCAACCACGACTCATGAACCGAACAACCGCACGGCCGAGAGGCGTGCCGGCGAGCGCAGGGGCGCCGACCACACCTGTTCACAACCGGACGTGTGAAGAGACGCTGTCGACAGCACACCGCAGCGCGCGGCGAGCCGGCAACCCTTCGCAACGCCCTCGCCGCCCTCGCCGGTCGCCCCGCCGGAAGCTCCAGCGGCCGCGGCGGCGGCGATGGTGGCGGCGGGGGAGGTGGCAGCAACGGTGGCGGTGGCGGTGGCGGTGGCGGCGGTGGCGGTAGCGGCGGTTGCGGCTGTCGCGGTGCCGGCGGCGATCTTGTCTCGCAACGCGAAAAGAGTGTCTCGCGAGAAATCAGCGCCAGAAGCATCGCCGAGCAGCCTGAGGGTCAACCGGCGACTGCAATCTCGCGCGATCTCGCGCGATCTCGTGGCATCTCGGAGGGTCCTCTCACCGGCTCGCAGAGAGGCTCCGCCCGAGAAGGCCGCCCTCCGCCTCGCCCAGCCCAGCAGACAGCTCGCACCTACACTCCCCCGTGCACAGGGCGCCTCTCAGCAGGGCGCCACACACACAGACAGCACCCCGGCCCGCGCCGCAGCGCGCACCCTCCGCCCTCGTCGGCGAGCGCGCGCTCGATCAGCGTCAGGATCTGGTCGGTGCAGAGGTCGTCCTCGCACCCCTCGCGAAACCCCTCCCCCTCGCCGCCGCTGGCCGCCGCCGCCTCGCCCGCCGTCGCAAACGACACGCCGCCCTCGGGCGACGCGGCGGCCGTGGAGACGTTGCTGCCTCCTCCCCCCACGTCCCCTCCCATGCCCCGGTCTCCCATGCCAGACCCTTGTCGCTGATCTTCTCCTTCACTCCATGTCTAGCTGCACGCTCTGCTGATTGAGGTCGCGGTATCACCACTTGTTTGTCGCGAATGGCTTGCTAGACGCACGCCATTTAGGCCGCTGTAGCACTGGATATGCGACGGTTTCTGCTGGAGCTCGCGCGAAACATCGTGTGGGTGGTTGTGGCATCACCTCTTCTCTAGGTCCAAGCGGCAGGCTTCGCACATAACTCCCTTGGCCTCCTCATCCTCCAG
>NW_005197877.1:613310-640934 GCF_000372725.1 Emiliania huxleyi CCMP1516 | reverse complement strand
ACCACAAACAGGAGAGCGGGGGGGGAAGGGGGAAGCTCAGCCTCAAAGCAGACAGGAGGGGTGGGTACCGTTGAACCGGACCAGCTATCCAGAGGTAGAAGGCTTAGAGTAAGGGTAAAGGAGGGGTTGGGGTGAGGGTCCAGACCACACCTTCCCCGCGTAGAAGGCCGCGCGGCACATCTGGGAAGAGAAGGGGTGGTCCGCCTGCCACGGACCAACCACGGAGCATGAAGAGTCCGCCGCACACATCTGCGACGGAGACGGGGCGCGGTCCCGCCTCGGAGTCCGCCCCCGTCGACAGAGTGACCCGGCCGGGCCCCGAGCCGACGGAGAGAGCGATCAGGAGCCGCTCGGCGCTCATCGCCACGCCCGCCGAACCCAGCTCCGCTCGCCAGTGCTCCGCCACGTCCGCCTGCACCGGAGTAGAGGAGGGAGTGGTGAGGAGGGGGGTGGTGATGAAGAGGAGGTGGGATGGTGGTGGTGAGGAGGTGGGGGAAGGTGAGGAGGCGGGAGGGGGATGATGTAGCGTCCGCCTGCACCACCCGCGCCGCGACGAGGAGGAGCCAGCCGAGCGCCGACGAGGCGGAGGGCTGCGGGTGGAGCGAGTACGACGTGGCGGGCGAGAGGGTGCGGCTCTGCGCGGGGGCGGCGAGGGTGGCCGCGGCGATCGACGAGCCGAGCAGCGAGAGGAGGAGGGCTGTCTGCTGCGTCTGCGGAATGGGGTGCGTCGCGTAGAGGACGAGCACGCCGAGGACGGCGCCTTCAGCCGGCCGAACGCACTGCCCGTCCGAGCCCCACATGCCCGGCGACTCGAGGCACGGCACTCCGACGATGGCCTTGAAGCTGCTGCCTGCGCGGCGCAGGATGGCCGCCTGCTCGTCGGAGCCGCCAAACCAAGCCGCCTCGCGCGTGGATGCGACGATGTCGACGAGCGGGCTCGAGAGGAGGGAGCGGCACCTGTTCGCACCCTGCAGGCGTGAAGAGGCGCGCTGCTCTCACGCCAGCCGGGTCGAGGCGACGGGGCAAGCACCACGCCAGCGAGTTGAGCACGGCGGCACCGTCCGGCGCGTACGTCTGCAGCAGCGAGGAGGGCGCCGAGGCGGAGACGAGGGAGTAGTCCATCGCCGCGAGGCGAAGGACGTGGCAGATGTAGCCCATCTGCGCCTCGAGCACCATCGGCGGCGGGGGCGCCAGCCCGCCCCCCTCCCCACCCACCGCCGCCGCCGCAGCGAGAGGCGCCGAAGGGCCGACGCGCCCGCCCGGCGGTGCCGCGGGAGCATGCAGGCCGCTTTGGGGGAGGGAGGAGGAGAGGGAGGAGGGGGGTGCGGCGGAGGTCGGCTCGGCGGCGTGCGGCTCCCTCCCGCACGCCGCTCCGAGCGTCGCCGGGACAGCGCCGAGGGCGACGGACGCGCCGCCGAGGCTCGGGAGAGGCTGGAGGCTGTCGAGCGGCGACGGTACCAAACCGGCGGCGAGGGAGGGGGCGGCGAGGGAGGGGGCGGCGCCACGGGAGGGGAGGAAGGCCCCGGCCGAGGGGAGGCCCCACTCGAAGCTCAGGTTGAAGGGCAGCCTCCCCGCCCCCTCCTCCGCCACCGCCGCCGCCGCGGGCGGCGGCATCGCTCCGCCGGCGCCTGCAGACAGCTGCGCGGCGGCGGCGGCGGAGGGGGCGGGGCCTGCCGCGACCGCGGAGGAGGCGAGCAGGTCGCCTCCGGTGCCGCAGCGCGAGCCCATCGCCACCCGCGCCCGCACCTCCGGAGGCAGCGCCCCCTCCGACACGTCGAAGAGTGCGGAGAGGACCTGGTCGTGGCCGGCGAGGAGCGGAGGCTGGGACAGCTGAGGCTCCTTGGACTTGGAGCGCTGCCGCCGATTCTGGAACCAGACCTGCGGGCGGAGCGCGCGGCGGGAGGTGAGAGAGGTCGCGCCGTGCGCACTCCCCCTCTTCCGCCGACGCAGAGTCCGAGTGTGCGGCCGGCGGCGAGCGACGTGGCGTATGTGCGGCCGCCGCCTGGATCTGTCGCGCCGACAAGCTGAGGTAGGTGGCGAGGCGTTCGCGCAGGCGCGAGTCGGGCAGCTTCTCCATCGCGTAGACCGCCTCGAGCACGGCGCGCTGGTCTTGGGACCTGCAGGGCACCCGTGAAAGCGGTTAACGAGCGGGCCTCTGTCGCCCTGTTCTTTGAGCACGCGAGGAGGTGGAGGCGGGCGGCGACGCACAGCTGCATCCGCCGCGTCGCCCCCTCGTCCTTTTCGGCGCCGGATCCTCGCTCGCCGCTCTGGTTGGAGCTCGAAGTCGACGGCATCGCCGCGCGGGGCGATGGTGTGGAAGGCACCTCTCGCGCGCTAATGAGCCTCTATCAACCCGCATTCACAGGATTTTGCTGTGAAGAGAGACGTAGAGAAACAGATCTTACATCTTGAACCACCAGCCCGACGCTTACTACCAGTAACCTGCAGTTTTCTTTTAGCTGGCTGTCGGTGTCCAGTCCGAGCCTGACTGTTCTTCACCTTCCTACATATGTATGTTCGTAGGGAGGTGATGAGGATGTATGTTCGTACGTAGTGGCGCGATTGTGCGTCAGGCGAAAGGCGAGCGCCGGCGGAAGGTGGCACGCCGAGCGTGTCAGCCAAGGGAGGCGATTGCGCATACATACATACGGGATCCACTCTCACATCAATCTACATACATAGAGTGTCTACGCCCCGATGCACAGTAACTGGCACGACCAAACGGCTAAGCACGGCCCCGGCCACGGACGCTCGTGATCGCGTTGCACCCGCATGAGAATAAGCACGACATTCTGAACCCACCACCCCCTCAAATAGACAATCTCGCGGGAGTTGGCGTGACAAACCGGCGGCGAAACAGAAAGGGCTCAAGGCTTCGCAGCGCGAACGCCCCAGCATGTCCACCAAGCCACCCTCACCGATCGTAAAGATCCGGGCGCGCCGCTCGCTGAGCATCCGCACCGACTTTGCAAAGCCTCCCGAGTCGACTGGTCTGACGCCGGTACTGCGCAGCCTCAGGCCGACCAGCTCCCCCGGCCGCTGGACGCAGCCCGGGCGCATTGCCCACAGCAGCCTCCCCGCACTGCCGGATGCAGACCTCCCGAACCTGGCGCGGGCGCGCGTGCTCCGCTCCGCGCGTGCCGAGCCCATGCAGCTGGACGCGGCCGAGGCGGCGCCAGCTCGTGCCAAGGGCAGAGGCCGGGCGATGGTTGTGCACTCGGCGGCTGTGAGAGAGACCAGGGGGAGAGGCTGCGGCGCTGCATCGCGCCCCGCGGCTGCCGATGCGGCTCGCCGGTCGAGTCGGCCACGGAGGCTGCGCCCCGTGACAGCGGAGCCCTCCCGGCGCGTTGAACTCGCCCCTGCAGCATGTCGGCCGGCAGCCAGCGGCGCTCCCGGCTCTCGAGCGCCACCCGCCTCCTTCCTTCCCACGCCGCCGCCTCAGCCCTCAACCCGACAGCCACCGATCCCACCGCTCCACCACGGAGCAAGGACCTCCTTTCGCTCGCCGCAGACATCACCGCCAAGCCCGCGCCCACCGCTCCGAGTGCAGAGATAGATGCAAGAGATTGGCCTGTTGGCGCACCAACCCCCTCGGCCCAGCCACCTTACCCTACCCCCGTCAACTCTAGCCCTCGGCCCTGCTCCAGGTGCAGATCCCACCCTTCTGTGCCGAGGAGGAGCCGCCCCTCCGCTCCCTGGCAACCTCCCTCTCCTCCGGCTGCTCGAGCGGCGGGAGTGGCCTCGGCAGTGTCGGCAGCAACTTCGGGAGCGGTGGTGGTGGCCTTGTCGGCGGCGGCGGCGGCAGCGGCCTCGTCACGAGTGGGAGAGTCAGCGACGAGGCGGCGTTTTCTGGCGCGCTGCGGCCAGATTTCTCTCCGCCTGTGCAGGTGTGACGCGGCACACACTCTGCCCACCCGGAGGATAGCACGCGGGGTCTCAATGCGCCCTCCACCTGCCCCAGGTTGGAAGACGCTGGTCATCTGCGGGCGATGCGAGGGCGTTTGCGTCGCCGCGCGCCACGCCCTCCCCGGCTAGCGCGCTCCTCCCCTCCTCACCCGATGACGCGTGGGAGGAGGAGGGCAAAGCGCAGCTGCGGTGCGACCTCGCTCGCTGGATGTGCGGGCCCCGGCGTGGCCGCTTCCTCCACGATCTACTGCTTGTACCTAGGTACGACCCCACGCTCGACTGCTACTTTGACCCGCTGACGTCGAAGTATTACGAGCTCAACCTGGCAGGCCCAGGCGCAGCTGCCGCAACTCCGCGGCGGCACCAATGACAGAGAGCACAATCCATCCAGGATCTGTATCTCTCGTCATACGGCTTTAGAGCCGTATGTCCGAACAGCTCTCTGTAGCTTCACGCAGAAGAGGCGACTCTGCATGCATGCCGCGTCTCGAGGGAGAGGCCAGACGAGGACACTGTAGTTCATCGTACATCGTCTGTCTCTGCTCAGCTTTAACATAAAACGACCGACGCTACGGTTTACTGACGGGTCATTCTGGAGGGTCGAGAGACCCGCACCGCCACCGGCGCAGCTAACCTATCAAACCTAGCTAGGCTTCGTGCCTCTACCTCTGGGTTGTTTGGGTACTCTACCTCTACTGCCCGGTTTGCTGCTCGGACTGCGCTTGCTGCAGCGCGGAGGCGGCGGCGGCGTTGGCCTGCGTGCCTCGCGCCGTCTCCGCGGCGAAGAGCTCCTTCACTCGCGCCTCGAAGACCGCCTTCCGGCCCGCGCCAACCACCTCCCCAACCTCGTCCCCGGCCGCCTCCCCCGCCGCCCCTCTTCTCGCCGCGGCCGCCTCGTACCGCTGAAGCAAGCCCGGCAGGCCACCGATCGGGTTGATCGCGGGGCGGAGCCTGCGGGCCATCGCCAGCGCGTCCGAATGGCTCATCCGCCGGTAGTGCATCAGGCAGAGCACGCCGGTGGTGCCTGCGCGGTGGGCGCCGGCCAGGCAGTGCACAAGCACCGAGCCGCCCGCGCTGTGCGCCTCGTCGATGAACGCAAAGAGCGGCTGCGTGAAGGCGAGCACCGACTCGTGCTCCGGACCGATGTGCCTCGCCCAATAGGACACATTGAAGCGGAGGTAGGCGAGCGGCGCAGCGCCGGCCTCGTGGTAGTTTGGGATGTTGTCGGTGCAGTTGACGACGTGTGTGACCCCCGCGCGAGCGAGCATCTCGCGCGAGCGAGCAGCGGTGTCGTTGCCCACAAAGATGGCCGCGCCGCTCTCCCTCGCATAGATTGGGTCGAGCGAGTTGTAGTGGGCGCCGGCCCTGACGCCACCGAGACGGTCCAGCCCGAGCTGTGCGAAGAGGTCCCGTGCTGCCTGGTCGTAGTACTCGGTGCTGCTGTCGCCCATCGCCGAAGAGGGTGCCGCAAGGCGCGCGATACGGGTGAAACCTTGCGTTTCTTTCCGCCGACGCGAGGACAAACCAGACTACATAACGCCGTCTTTTTCTTCATTTGCTTGAAAGGCTTCGGCTCGCGGTCGCCACCCCCGCAGGCCTCCGAACTGGTTCCTAGGAGATGAGCTGCGTACACCGGAGATGAGCGGCGTACACCCTACCAGCTGCCTCTGCGCGCCGGCCGAGCCCCTGGCCTCAAGCATGTGCCAGGGGGTAGTATCCGCCGCGCTACATCACGCATCTGCCCAAAGAGATCCCCGGCGATGCCTCGAGCGACAGGTTGCTTGGCACTGGTGAGGCAGAGACACGGCCCTCTCCCCTGCAGGCGCACGGCGACGGCGCGCGCGGAGGCAGCGGGCACTGGCCCATGTCGCTCATCGTCCCCGTCGCAGCGTGGCCCGCTCCGCCGCAGCACCGCGTGAGCGCTCTGCTCGCGACGACGCTCGACGGCTCCGAGGTGGTGTCGGGCGGCGAGGGAGGCGAGGTGTGCCTCTGGGGCTCGTCCGACGAGACCGCTCCGCCCGGTGGGCCGGGCGACGCCGCCGCCGCCGCCGCGCTCACTCCGCGCGTGCCGTCTAGCGGTGCAGAGACAGGGTCGGCGGGAGGTTGCGCGAACCTTCGCGGAAGCGTCCGCGTGTAGGCGGGTGATCTGCCTCGGGCACGAGGCGGCGGTGGTGTGGCTGGGGCGGTGTATGCTCGAGGGGCACGCTGCGGTGGCCTCGCTCTGCGCCGGCGGCCACCTCAATGTGTGCGGGAGATATGGGGAGATATGGGGAGATATGGGGAGATATGGGCGGCCACCTCAATGTGTGCGGCCCTAGAAGGTTCCTAGACACTTCCTAGGGAGAGAGAGGCCACCTCAATGTGTGCGGCCCTAGAGGCGGAGTCTGTGTCCTTGTCTGCCCAACCAGCACTCGAGAGGGCTCGGGCTCGGCTGCACTCGGCCGTATTCAGCCGTATTCAGCTGTCCTCGCACCCCGCGACTTCACGCGGTGCTCTGAACACTCTGCACGGTCCCGCCCTCCCGCCCGGAGCACGCGGGCGTGGGACCCGGCGATGGCCGCGAATCAATAATGAATCATTCACGGTAATAAACAGGTGTGGGACCCGGCGGATGGCCGCTGCCTCTCCGCCTCGCCGGCGCCGCTGCTCGGGGGGGCTGTCGCGACCGCCGCTGCGGCGTACCCGGCGGAAGGCGACGTCCTTCTCGGCGGCGAGGCGACTGCTCTGTGGAGGGTGCGTCTCGCTACGATGGAGCGCCACGTCGCTGCGGAGGCGTGCGGAGAGCTGCTAGCGACGCTCGGACGAGTCGGAGGAGGACGGAGTCGTGACGTGTCGTGGCTTCGCCGCTCCTAGGCGGAAGACTGGTGCGTCGCACTCTCCCTCTCGCTCGAGCCGCCGCCGGCTCCTCCGCCCTCCTCCTCCTCCGCCACCGAAGCCGCCACCGCCACCGTCGCCACTGCCACCTCCGCCACCACCGCCACCGCCGCCTCCGCCTCCGCCTCCGCCTCCGCCTCCGCCTCCGCCTCCGCCTCCGCCTCCGCCTCCGCCTCCGCCCCGCCGCCTCTCCGCTTGCTCTGCCTCGACGCTTCCCTGACGATCCTCGTCTGGCGACTGCCCGCAGCCGCAGCCGCAGGCCTCCCTACCCTCCGCCTCGCCTCCATCTCCCTCGCTCCGCCTCCCCGCCCTCCCCCCCCTCCCCCTCGCCCCCTGCACGGCGACGCGCCAGCCGGAAACGACGAGGCCGCCGCCGCCGCCGCCGCCGCCGCCGCCGCCGCATCCGCACGGCTCGAGGCGCTCGCTGCGCCTCGCTTCGCCTCCTTCTCCTCGGACGGCTCGCTGCTGCTGCTGCACGCCGCGAGCGGCTCCGTCGCAGTCTTTGCCGTCCCTCCGTCCGCGCCGCCGCCGCCGCAGCAGGTGGCCGCAGCGCGAGCGGCGCTCGCCCCGGCTCTGTTTGGCGCCGCTGGCCGCGGGCTGGGCCGCGGCGGCGGCAAGGCTGCACCTCCGGACGAGCTAGCGTGCAAGGCGCTGCTCCGGCTAGACGGGCGGTGGCTGGGCGCGAGGCTGGTGCAGACTGCGGACGGCGGCACAACTGCTCCTTCCGCTGCCGCCACCGCCACCGCCACCGCCGTCGCCGCCGCCAACGTCGAGCCCGCAACCGCAGCCGCTTCCGCCTCCGCCGCCTCCGCCGCCTCCGCCGCCTCCGCCGCCTCCGCCGCCTCCGCCGCCTCCGCCGCCTCCGCCGCCTCCGCCGCCTCCGTCTCGGGCGGCGGCGGTTGGAGCGTTCTGGCGTGGGGCTGCGGCGAGGGCGAGGGCGCGGAGCCGGCGCTCTTTCCTCTTCCGCGGGCTGACGAGGCGGGCGGGCGGGTGAGCGGCGCTCGACTCAGCGGAAGGGACAGCGGCGGCGGCGGCGGCGGCGGCGGTGGCGGCAGTAGTGGCGGCGGTGGGGGCGGAGGCGGTGAGGGAGGCGGAGGGGGCGGAGGCGGTGACGGAGGGGGAGGCGGAGGCGGTGGCGCAGCGGCCGGCGAGGTAGGAGGCGGAGGAGGCAGAGCGAGGGCGCCGGCTCGAGAGTACGTAGCCGCCGTCGCGACGCCGCGCCTCGCCCCGCTGCTGACGAGCCGAGGCGCAGACGGCGATCGGTCGGCCGACGCCTCCTCCTCCTCCTCCTCCTCCTCCTCCTCGCCCGCGTCTGCGTACGTCCTCGCCGCCGCGGGAGGGCGAGGGGAGCTGCACTTGTGGCGCCCCGTGCTGCCCGCCGCCACCCGCGCCGCTGCTTCGGCGGCGAGATGCGGGCGGAGAGGGGCGCCGGCGCGTGGGAAGAGGGCTTCACAGCTGGTGGTGTGAACAGGTGCAGGTGCCTCCCGGCGGCAGGGTGGCGCTGGGCGTGGTGGGAGGGGTGGACCTCGACGCTGCGTGGTCGCCGCTCGAGGGCGGGTTGGGCCGGCTGACCGCGAGCGCAGCCCTCTGCCGCGAAGGCGTGCCCGCGTGCCTGGTCGTCGGCGACAGCGCCGGCGCCGTCGCGCCGCTCGGGCGGTCGCCGCCGCGCGGGCGGCCAGTCTTCACAGCGGGCGAGCTGTGAACAGGCGCCGTCGCGCGGCTCGACCTTCCAGGCGGCGGGCAGCAGGTTTGCTCTCGCGAGCACCGCCACGCCGGCGCAGTGACGGCGGTGCTGCCTATCCGCCCGGAGCTGATGGTGTGGGCGGCGGGCGATGCGGCGCTGCCTCTCGTCTTTGCGTCCGCCGACTCGGTAGGCACCGTCACTCTCTGGTCCCTCCGCTCCCTCTCTCCGCTCGCGCAGTGCCGCCAGCACGCGGCGGCTGTGTCCGCGCTGCTGCAGCCGCCGATCGGCGCCGTCGCCGCCGCGCCCGAGAGGCTGTCCTCCCGGCTGGTCTCGGTCGGCTCGGACGGCAGCATCTCCGTCTACGAGGTGACGGGGAGCCCCCACAGCCCGCCCCTCTGAACCAACTCTGAAGCACCTCTCAATCACCTCTGAATCACCTCTTAACCACCTCTTATCCACCTCGAGGTGACGGGGGAGCCGCACTGCCCTCCCCCCGACGGCGGAGCGGCGGGCGGCGGCGCGGCGTACTCGGGCGCGGCGGGCGGTGGAGAAGGGGATGGCGTCTGCCACGCGCTCGGTCAGGTCGGGCTGCGGTGCGAGCTGATGCTCTGCGGCATCGGGCGGCCCGTCGGTGGCCTGTTCTGGCGACCTGCAGAGGGTCTGCTCCTCACCCACTCTGCCTCGGCGTGGCGGGAGGGGGGCGGAGGGGGCGGAGGGGGCGGAGGGGGCGGAGGCGGCGGAGGCGGCGGAGGGGGCGGAGGCGGCGGAGGGGGCGGAGGGGGCGGAGGCGAGACGCTGCACGTGTGGGGTCTCTCTTCGGGCAGGCTCGAGCGAGTGATCCGCGCCGCCGACACGCCCGCCCACTTCCGCGCCATGGTCGACGGGTCGCTCGAGTCCGTCGGCTTTGCGCAGGCCGCAGTAGCAGCCGCAGTAGCAGTAGTAAGGGTAGGCCGCCCGCTAGTAGTACCCACCCATACCCCAACCCCTACCCCCAACCCCTACCCCCACCCCCAACCCCCACCCCCACCCCCAACCTCCCCCTACCCCCAACCCCCCCCTACCCCCAACCCCAACCCTACCCCCACCCCCACCCCCAACCCCAGACCGTGCTGGACGCGTGCGGCTCATCTCCCACATCTCCCCACGTCTCCCCACATCTCCCCACATCTCCCCACATCTCCCCACATCTCCCCACATCTCCCCACATCTCCCCACTTCTCCCCACGTCTCCCCACATCTCCCCACATCTCCCCACATCTCCCAACCCCAGGCCGTGCCGGACGCGTGTGGCTCGCTCGGCCTCGCGCAGCACGCAGGCACGCGCGGGAAGGGCCTCGCCAGCTCCAGATCGCTAGCCGGCTCGGCTGCGCACGGCGGCGGCAGCTGCCACAGCGTCGCGCTTCGGCTGGCTCCTCGCGCCGCCTCGCCCGCCCTGCCGCAGCCACACCTCTGTGCGCACCTCTTCTCTGTGCGGCGGCTGATTGCCGAGGCGAAGCGCGAGTCTGCGGCGCGCGAGGCCGCCTACCAGGCTTACCTGCAGCAGCAGCCAGGCTCTCAACTAGCAATCAGCAACCAGCAACTAGTCAGCAGTAGTTCGTTGGTACCTGCAGCAGCCAGGCTCGCCGTACTGGTTACTGCTGCCGGGAGGGCGTTGACTCTCCGAGCGACACACCGCCAGGCTCTTCACTCGCAATGAGCCATCAACTCGCAATCCGCCACTCGTAACTCACTGGCCGGCAGGCTCGTTTCTTTTCTTTATAGGCTCGCCGCGCGAGAACACGTTCCTCACCGGCCGGCTGTCGCAGGTGATCTCCCCCTATCTCCCCGTATCTCCCTGCATCTCCCCGTAACACGTTCCTCACCGGCCGGCTGTCGCAGCCGCGGGGAGGACACAGCGCGGTCGCGGAGCGAGCGGAGATGGCCGAGGCTGCGAGCGGCGCGTCGGAGGCTGGATCAGGCGCGGCATTGCCTGCCCTCGCCTCTCCCGGACCGGCGGACCGCGAGGGCGGCGGTGGCGGTGGCGGTGGCGGTGGCGGTGGCGGTGGCGGTGGTGAGTGCGAGGCCGAGCCGGGCGAGTCGCTTCTCCAGTCGCCTCTTCACGGCTCTCCTATGCGAGGCTCGCTCGGCCGGCCGCTGCGGAGGAAGAGCCGGCGGCCGAGGAGAGAGAGCAAGGCGTGGCCGCTCGATGATTACGGCCCACTCGACCTCCCCTCCGACATCGCAGTCTGCAGGCATCTCCCGGCATCTCCCCACATCTCCCCACATCTCCCCACATCTCCCCACATCTCGCCATATCTCCCCACATCTCCCCATGCCTCCTCCGACGTCGCGGTCTGCAGGCTCGCCCTTTCCTTCATGACCGCGTGGGGCGTGGACGCCGACTTCGACGCGCGCTGCGCCGCGGAGATCGGCGTGTCGCCTCCCGCGCCCGTGCTTGCGTACGGTGTGCGCGGCCACGGCGGGAGGCTATCCTTTCTCACCCCCCGAGCTCAGCGGAGGGACCGGCGGTGCCACGCTGGCTTGCACGAGGGCCGGGCCGCTCCGCGAGCGCGCCGTTCACGCCTCGCGGTGTGAATAGGTGGCAGTGCTCGCCGCACATGACCGCGCTCTGGTCGCTCGGCGCGGTCTCGCTCGCAAACACTCTGATGATGTGCCCCGGGTACGACGAGGCGCGGGGCACGCGCTGCTCGCAACGCGTTCACCGCCCTTCACTGACTCCTGTCCATCCGTGCGACGAGGTGCGAAACACGTGCTCGTCCGTGGTGACGCACTTCTCGGTGACGGTACCGGAGGCGATGCCGCAGCTGGCCCCTCCAGGCACCTCTTCTCTGTCAGCGATGAGCTGCTGCTAGTCAAGCGTAGGCGATGCCGCAGCTGGCGCCCCCCCTCTTTATTCGTGGCTAGTAGTTAGTGGAGTAGTCATTCGTCGTAGGCGATGCCGCAGCTGGCGCCTCCCTCGCTCTCGTTCCTCGCGCGCCACTACTGCGATCCGACCGAAGAGGTGCAGGCTGCGGCGCGCGCGCTGCTCGAGGGCGCGCTGCAGCGGATGACGCCGCAGATGCGGCAGCGAGTCATCGAGGCGTGGACTCCTCGGCTGGTGCCGCCGCCGCACCACCCGCCGCAGCCGACACCGCCCAAGGCCGCCGCCGCTCCCGCGCCTTCCGCCGCGCTGTCCCGCCGGCAGCTTCTCACGACGACAACCACCGAGCTGCACGCTGCGCAGCCGCCCGCCTCGCCCGCCGAAAAGCCGCTCCCGTTCGAGCTCACGTCGGCGCACGGGGTGGCGGTCCTCGTCCTCGGCGTCCTCGTCTGCCGCTTCGGCGCCGAGGCTGACCCCCGGATACACGCAGCCCTCACCTCGTCCCTGACACGTCCATGACACGTCCAATAGGCGCCGAGGTTGACCCCCGGATACACGCGGCCCTCACCTCGTCCCTGCTCGCGCTCCTCGACTCCCCCTCCGAGGAGGGACGCCTCGCCGCCGCCGACCTCCTCTCCAAGGCCTCTCTCCCTAACCTAGCCCTAGCCCTAGCCCTAACCCTAGCCCTAGCCCTCTAGCCCTAACCCTAGCCCTTACCCTAACCCCAACCCTGACCCGTCCCCTAACGTAAACCCTAGCCCTAACCTCCTCCCGCTAACCTCCTCTCCAAGGCCTATCTCGTCTGGCGCTCGCATCTCCCGCAGCCCGCAGCACTGATCCGCACTCTCTTCAACTACGCGGCAGCCGCCGCCGCCGCGGCCGCCGCCGCCGCCACACGGCCCGCGGCGCAGGGGTCGGGGGGCGAGGAGGCGCCGCCACCGCAGCCGCCGCCGAACCGCTTCCTGTACCACTCGGCCCTCATCCAAGTCGGCGTCTGCGAGCCCTCCCTCTTTTGTGCGGAGATGGGCGCCGCCGCGGTGCGAATGGGGTCGCCGCCTCGCGTGCGGCTGGCAGCTGTCGCATACCTCATCTCGCTCGTCAAGGCGGCGACTAAGTGGACCCAGTCTTGCCCAGTGACTTAGCTACTGACCTCATCTCGCTCGTCAAGGCGCCTGGAGAGACTCGAGGTTGAAGTTCACGCGGACTTGGCTTGTGACCCTGTCTCGCGCTCGTCAAGGCGCGCACCGCGTCGCTCGAGCCGGCGCTGCCTCTCGTCGTCGAGGCCGTCCTCCGCCTTGCTCGACCACCTCCGAGACACCTCCTAGACACCTCCGAGACACCTCCTAGGCCGTCCTCCGCCTTGCTCGACCACCTCCGAGACACCTCCTAGACACCTCCGAGACACCTCCTAGGCCGTCCTCCGCCTTGCTCGACCACCTCCGAGACACCTCCTAGACACCTCCGAGACACCTCCTAGGCCGTCCTCCGCCTTGCTCGACCACCTCCGAGACACCTCCTAGACACCTCCGAGACACCTCCTAGGCCGTCCTCCGCCTTGCTCGACCACCTCCGAGACACTTCCTAGACACCTCCGAGACACCTCCTAGACACCTCCTAGGCCGTCCTCCGCCCGCTCGACCCGAGCGTGCCCTCGTTGCGCGAGTCGTCTCTCGGCGCGTCGACCACCGCGCTGCGAGAGCTGGTGCGCCGCTACCAGGCGGTGCACTTGAACCGGCCTGATGACACGCCATGGACATGTCACGGACGTGTCATGAGGTGCGCCGCTACCCGATGGTGCACTTCAACCAGCCGACACAGCGGCTCGCCGTCGGGACAGCCGAGGGGGTGGTGCTGCTCTACGACCTGCGCACCGCCACAAAGTGGCGCATCCTGCAGGGGCACGAGGCGGCCGTCACCGCGCTCGCCTTCGCACCCGCCGGTGACGCCTCCCTCGCCTCCGCCCAGCCTGCCGTCGCGTGACGCGATATCGACGCCCGCTGTGACGTGGACGTGGCTCGCGGCAGGCGACACGCTCGCGTCCTTCTCCGCGTCGGAGGCGTCGCTGCGCTGGTGGGCGGCCGGCTCGTCAGGCCCCCTCCCCCCCCGCCCCCCTCTCCCCCCGCGTGTGCGGCTGCGGAGGAGGAAGTCGCTGTGAGAACAGACCGCTGCTCTGCGAATAGGCCTCTTCTCTTTCCTCGGCCTGCAGGGCTCGTGCCTCGGGGTGACTAGGGTGGACTGTGCGCTGCCCGACGCACCCGGTGCGCGCGTCAAGATCGAGTGGGCCTCGCCCCAGTCGGTGGGCATCACGTGCGACAACGAGGCGCTCGGTTTCTTCACGCGGCCGCCTTAGCGGGGAAGCCATGCGGCGATTGCTGAGATCTACTTGTGTGCGGCCATATGTGTTGTGTGTGTGCGCCGTGTCTTGACACACTTTTCATGTGGCGTAACCTAACATCAGACGCCGCCCCACAACACCAATACTCTCCGACACTCGCACAGCCCTGCATCGAAGATAATATATGAGTTGCGCGCGAGGTGCACGCAAGAAAATGTCCCCCAGCGCTCCGTGTTAAAGGTGGTTCCATGTAGCAACTAGCATGTTCAATGTTCTGCTCCGAGAATGTGATCCGACGCCCGACGCAGGGCCGATACAGGCTCCCGACAAATAACTCATTGCCTGCGTCCGCGCAGTAGCATCAGCTCAGCGGTGTCGTGGAAGGACTGCTCGTGCTCGCGTTTGAACGAGACCATAAACTCGAGGAAATGCTTCGCGCTCAGCGCCACTGGCGAGGAGATGAGGTCGCGCTTAGCGCCCGGCGTCGAGAGGGTCGCCTGCGTCATGTCGAGCTGCCCGACGCGATTGGCCCACGGAGGCTCCCAAAATCGCATCGCAAGAGTACCCTCCTCTCCCTCCGCAAGGCCCGAGAGCTTTACCAGCGCCTCCCAGTGGATCCCAGCCTCGAGCTGCAGCCTCGCGGAGGAGACACCCTCGAAAGACGCCTCTTTGAGGGCCTCGCACCCGTCCTCGGCGGCCGAGTCGTCCAAATCGCGGGTCGTCGAGGGGAGGAGTTTCTGCAAATGCCCGTGGATCTCGTCAAAGCTCGGCAGCCAGGCGAGCGAGCGGCGGCGTCGCGAGAGCAGTGCGATGCAGACGAGCTGCTGCAACTTCTTGAAACCGAACTGGGCCAGCCGCTCTGCGGTCGAGCCCTCTTCACTCTCCGTCTCGATCCAACCACCGTCGCGGCGGAGCGCCTCCCGCTTCGTCGGCGCGCCTGATCACGGCGCGGGTGGTAAGTGCCTCACAGAGACAGCTGGCTAACTCCGCCAACGGAGCGCCGACGAGCGGGGCGACATACTGGTCCATCGCAGCGTCGAGGGCCGCCTAGCAGTACCCTCGCCCTAAGTCGCTGACCTCTTGCGCCCTCTCATTCCGCCCTCGCCCGCTCGCCGTCATCGCCAGCGGCACGTCGCGAGCAAGGGAAACAACCGCAGGGAGCCCATCCATCTAGAGTTGCATGAAGCGAAGTGTGACCAGAGAGGGGCGTAGGGACACCGCCGCGGGGAGTCCGCCCGCCTCTCGCTCCATCGGCATCATGACAGCGGCCGCCTGTGCTCCGACGCAGCTCTCGAAGGCCGGCGTGCACTTGGTGGTGGAGCAGTCCTCGCACTTCTTGCTGCGACCCCACATGCACTTTGACCAACACTTGTCCCGCGAGCACTGCGCCATTGTGCCAAAGCAGCCGGCGCAGTCGGGAGAGTAGCCCGTCTCCTTCTCAAACTTGGCCGCCACGCACCCGCCCTGCCCGACGCACTGCAGCGAGATCTTCTCCATGGTCGACTCAAAGCCCTGCATGCCCAAATCCTCGATTGCGGCCAGGTCGGCCTCGTTGGCGCAGCTGCTCTCCCCTCCTCGCTCCGAGGCGCCGAAGAACTGACGCGACACAGCCTCGTACTCTGTTGAGGCACCTACGAAGCTCCGAATCCCGGGACTCACCTGCTTCTGCCGAGCGTGCACGGCTGTTGGGGCGCGCACCGCCAGTGAAGAGCGGCTTGGCGACGTCCGATTCCGTTTCGCCGTCCATGGCATCGCCGCCAAAGCCTAGCTGCTCCCGGACGTCGTCCGAAATCATCACCTCCGCCGACTCGGGGCCAACACAGGCGAGAAAGGCGCCCGTGCATTTCTCAATCGAGCACTTCTCGCATTTCGGGCTGCGACCGAAGATACACTTGGTCCAACATCGGTCGCGTGCGCATTGGCCCATGTCGCCAAAACACTTGGCGCAGCTCGGAGAGTAGCCGGGGTCTTTCTCGAAGGCGTGCGAGACGCAGGACCGAAACCCAACGCAGCGGAGCGAGACCGCTGTCATCTCGGACTCGAACCGATCTCTGCCCTCCTCAATCACCATCGCGAGGTCTGCGGCATTGTTGTCGCAGTATGCGCCTGACGTCTGACGCTGGGCCGGCGTCGGAAGCGGCAGAGCGCTTGTGCGCAGCAGCGCCGCGGCGATGATGAGAGAGGGCGAGAGAGATGAGCGCAGCATCACTCACGCCCACTCTCCACTGGCGAGGCGATTATGACGGACGGATTGGATGCAGCACTGTTGGCTGCACGAGGGCTGCCCCGGACCGATTTACGCCCCGGCGGGGATGGATTTGCGGGTTTCCCCGTGCCGCGAGACTTGGGCATGTATCTCCCGCGATGTGTCGCGGACAAACCCAAGTAGACGCCCCTTGGGCGGGATCGCGTCTTACTTACACAAGAGGAACTATAACACATCGCTAGTCATGTACAATCATGAGAACTGGGTCCAGGCCCCATAGTGAGGTGGTCTCCCAGTCTAGCGCACCTCGCGCCCGGCGGGCGGCGACCTGTCCGTCCACCGACCCCTCCGCCCGCGCGTGCCAACGCCGCCTCCACCGCCGAGTCGAAGAGCCGATGTAGACCCGTCGTCCGTCCACCGTGTGGTACGCCGCGAAGCGGCCCGACGCCCAGGGAAGTCGGCAGCCGCGCGAGCCCGACGCCTGCTCCTGCTTGCGCACGCCTGCGTAGCCGGTGCTGCTGCGACTCGAGAGGTGCAGCCGCCAGCCCTGCGCCTCTGTCACCACCGCCGGCGCCTCCCCCGCGGGGCCCATGTGGGATGGACCTGCGAAAGCGCGGGGAAGGGAGAGTGCATTCAGAAGGCAGAACCTGAGCACAAGTGGGGGGCTTGCTCGCGAGCCTTGACTTGCATCGACTTGATTACAACGCGGAGCCATCGCGGGTAGCCAGAGGCGGCGGACCGATCAGCATGGGCGGCGTGTCATTCTGCAGTCGATCGCCGCCGAGCGGCATAGCGGCGCCGTCGCGGGTAACCAAAGGCGGCGGGACGGCGGGAGAGGGCGGTGGTGCGGGCGGTGATGCTGATGATGTGGCCATTGGCCGCCGCCGCGTCCTCTTTGCGAGCGCTCTCGACTTCCGTCCCTTTTTACGCTTGTCCCCCCCCTTGCTCGTGTGTCTGACTTTTCGCCGGGTCAGGCCACTTGCTGTCGGCCGTCTACTTGGGTTTGTCAGAGAAAAAAGTCAGTAGGGCAATGCTAGGTTGCGCTTCTCAGCTCCCCGGCCCTGGGTGTGCGGCTGCCAACTGCACTCCAAGTGCTCCAAGCGCGTGTGTGTGTGTGAGTGTGTGTGTGTGCGTGACCTAGTAGTGTCCCCAGCTATGGGCGTGTCCACGTTGGAGCCAGGTGTGGTGTGGGCGCGAGAATAGCTCCGCCGTTCATGGAGGCAACCGATGCGAGTCGACTGGTGTGTGTCGTCGTGGTTTCGTATCAAGAATACTCACTCACACTCACACTGCTCCAAGCGCTCCTCGGAGAAGGACCACCCGTCCGCTTTTTGTCGCACAACACTGAAAAAAGAAAGAAAACGACAACGCAAAATAGGATGGGAGGACGGCACGCCGCCACCAGAAAGGGATTTTAACACTGGGACGGGAAAAGCGCTTTAATTCTTTTCTTCGACCTCGCCTTCCCGCTCGCGCGCATTTGCACCGGAACAGCGGGCGAATGCCCGACTTCCTGTGCCTCCGCTGCTACGCGTGCGGCACCTTCCAGAGCGTCCAGCGAACCGTGCGCCCAAAGTGGGCGTGCAAGGTGTGCACTGAGAAGCAGTCCGTCCTACGCTCGTACTGCGGGAGCACGGTTGCGTCGGATGTGCGGCGCGCCGTGCAAGCTCTCAATCTGGCGCGCGGCCGCAGTGACGCCGCTCTCGCGGCAGCAGTGCTCGACGGCGACGGCGGCGGTGACTCAATCCATTTCGGCGGCGGCGGCGGCGGCGGCGGCAGTTGGGATGGATCTGCGGCAGTGCCGTCATGCGAGGAGTGGGAAGATGAACCTGCTCACCACGGCGGCAGCTACTTCGGCGGCGAGAACTTTGGCGGTGACCACTTCGGCGGCGGCGGCAGCTTCGGCGGAGGGAGAAGTCCCGGCGTCGGTGGAAGCTTCGGCGGCGGCGGCGGATCGTATTCCGGCAGCAACGCAGAGCACACAGCCTGTGTCCACGGCAGCGCGGAGGAGTACTTGGGCGAAGGCGGCAGCGGGTGGCCTTCCTACGGCGGCGGTCCGGGCTGCAGCTACGGCGGGGGCAGCGGCGGTCGCCCCGCCGCCTCCTCCGCCTCTTCTGCCTCGGGCACTGCCCGCGTCTCTCGGTGGGCGAAGTATGCCCAGCCAGCCGCTACGGCGCCGGAGGCGGAGGAGGGCGAGGACGACCCTCGCTACGTGCTCGTGCCGCCGCGGGAGGCTGCGGCCGCGGCGCGCCGCGCGGGAAAGCGAAGCGAGAGGGGAAGGGGGGCAGGAGGCGGGCAGCAAAATTTGCCGCCGCAAAAGCGACCCCGCGGCGGCGGCGGCGCGGGCGGCGGCGGCGGGCGCAGCGGCGGCGCGGGCGGCGCGGGGTACAGTGTTGCCACGAGTGTGGCGAGTTGCGAGTGGGAGCGTGGCGAGGGGGGAAGGGGCAGCATCGAGGGGGGCGGAGGGTGGGGGGGAGGGGGAGGAGGAGACGGAGGAGGAGGAGGCTGCAGCGGAGGCGGGGGGCACAGCGGCGGCCGCGGCTACGGCGGGGAGTTTGGCGGCGGTGGCTTCAGTGGCGGCGCAGGAAGCGGCGACGGTGGCGGCAGCTGCGGCCGCAGCTGCGGCGGGGAGGAGGAGGGCTTCGTGACATCGCTGCAGGACGAGGTGGTGGAGGAGGAGTGGTGCTGAGGACATGGACACTCCGCCATGAAGCCAGTGAATACGCGAATCTGGACATGGAACCGTCTGCGTGTTTTCGAGACGAGATGCGGCGGCCGTTGCGCCCTCGTTTGTTGCGCATCGCTGTCACAGACTCTCCGTCTCTGTGTTGACTCAGACTGATGTGAGGTAAATAAATAAATAAATAAAAACGGACACCTCTCTACTGTGAGATGGGTAAAAAGGAACAGGCCCCCGCCCTTGCGATCTTTGTGCAGGGTTCTTTGTGGGTGTGGTCGGCGACTAGCCGGGGTCGTCCTCCCGATGGGATAGACGTGACGAAGGAGGAGCTAGCGTGGAACTTTGGATGCATATCGGCAAGCCAAAATAACGAGCAGGAGGGTGGGCGGTGGCTGTCCTGGTGCGTGAGCTAATCCTGAACAACAATAAGCGACTGTACCACGGAGCACAGAGCGCAGCAGACAGGACGGCGGCGACGGCGGACATGGCAGAGACGAGTGTGAAACAAAGGGCGGCGGGCATGGAGGGCGGTAGCGACGGGGATGGTGACGGTGACGGTGGTGAGGGAGAGGAAGGGGGTCCATTAGCACCATGGAGGGCGCATTAAAATTCTTCCGTGTACGTAGACTACTTTTAGCTTAATGGAGAAAAGGGACCCGTAGTGGCGGTGGCGACGGTGGTGGAAACGGTGGTGGAAACGGTGGTGGAAACGGTGGTGGAAACGGTGGTGGAAACGGGGGTGGAAACGGGGGTGGAAACGGGGTGGAAACGGGGGTGGAAACGGGGGTGGAAACGGGGGTGGAAACGGCGGTAGTGGTATCGGCGCTAGCGGCGGCGGCGGCGGCGGCGGCGGTTGCGGTGGCAGCGGAGGTGGCAGCGGCGGTGGCAGCGGCGGTGGCAGCGGCGGTGGCAGCGGCGGTGGCAGCGGCGGTGGCAGCGGCGGTGGCAGCGGCGGTGGCAGCGGCGGTGGCAGCGGCGGTGGCAGCGGCGGTGTTGGCGGCGGAGGGGGGGGAGGAGTTTGCGATGGCGGTTGCGATGGCGGCTGATCGAGCTAGTATTCACGCAGATCGCGAAGCCGGCCGAAAGCTCAGTTCAATCTTCGTCTGCAAGGGAGACACCGTGGTCCGCAGTGAGTGCAGCGAAATCAGACCCGCGACCTCTTTGGTTTCGTCTCCCCCGGCCTGGTGCCTGAAAGTGAAGCGCGCCCCGGTCCCGGTGCGGCCGGTGGCGACCCGCATGATGGAGCGTACGTATTTTTTATTCATTTGTGCTGCGCCGGGCCACACATTGCTATAACCCTATAACGGGTCCCCCGCGGGCGACACCATTTTGGTCAGAAAGCTGGCCCGCCGAGTGGTGGCCGGATCGACAGGTTGCCGTTGCGCACTAGAAACAGCTCAGCGATGCCGCGAGTCTTTACGCCGGCGGCGGCGAGATATCCGCAGCGTCGCCGCCACAGAGCTTCGAAGAGAGCTCGTCCTCCGCCAGCACGGGGAGCGGCTCGGAGTTCCCGTGCACCTCCCCGAGCGAGTCTGCGAGCTCCTTCGCCTTGCCGGCCGGCGACGAGACGACGAGGACGGCAGACGCCTCGAAGAGCGGGGTGAGGTGGGCCGAGAGGGCGCGGAGGGCGTCGGCGGCGGTCACCTCCTCCACTTTCGAGAGCAGCCAGCCGGTGTAGTCCGCCTGCACGCCCGTGTAACCCGCGGCCCACTGCGCGCTGACCGCCGCCGGCTTGTTCGACGTGCTGGAGATCAGGTTGTACGTGAGCGACGACTTTGCGCCCTCGAGGTCGACCTGCGACAGCGTCGCCGCCCCGGACGCGTACTCGGCAATGATCTCCTTCGAGGCGGAGTAGGCCGCCAGCGCGTCGCCGCAGCGGTAGAGCGTGAGCTGCAGCCGCTCGCTCTCCGGAAGGTTGTATAGAGAGGCTCCGTACGTCAGGCCGGCGCCGCGCAGCCGCACCCAAAAGTCGCCCTCTAGCGCCGTGAGGTGCTCGATGGCCACGCGCAGCGCGGCGACGTCCGGGTGGTGTGGGCCGACTCCGCGCGCCGAGAGGAGGACGTACGCGTTCTCGATGGCCGACAGGGCGACGACCGCCCCGCCCAGCAGCGGCCGCTCCAGCTGGACGTGCACTGAGCGTACTCCCGTGAGCAGGCGAGCCGGGCCCGGCGAAGGCTGCACCGCCTCGGCGGCGGCGGCAGCCTCGAGAGGCAGGCTCTCCAGCCGAGGGCCCGCCGCCTGCTTTATGGCGAGGGGCGACCTCTCGCCGCCCTCGCCGCCCTCGCCGCCCTCGCCGCCCTCGCCGCCCTCGCCGCCCTCGCCGCCCTCGCCGCCCTCGCTGCCCTCGCCGCCCTCGCCCTCCTCCTCCTCCTCCTCCTCCTCCCCCTCGCCTTCGCCCTCCTCCTCCTCCTCCTCCTCCTCCTCCTCCTCCTCGGCCTCCGGCAGCGCCTCCGGCGGCGTCACCGCGCCGACGACGGCCTCGTACGGCTGCGACAGCTCCGTCAGCCGGCCAGCCAAAAGGAGTTGCATCCGCGTCGGCGCGACGAGGTGCGCGCGCAGCGAGTGCAGCATCTCGAGCACGTGGCGCGACCTGATTAGTCATGGCAAATTAATCAATCATTCGTCTCAGGAGGCTGTCATCTCGAGCACGTGGCGGTACCCGTCTCGTGTCGCCAGCCTCGCGAGGAGGGTCTGCAGGAAGGGCTGCTGCACCATTGGAGAGGCGGCGGCACCGTTGGAGCGGCCGCGGTCGAGCGCGAGGCATGCGTACACGTGCGACTTCATCTCGTCGCCGTCGCGGTACGTGCCCGGAATGCCGCTCAGCAGCCGCTTCGCGGTCATCTTGACGTTGGACGTGGTGTAGCGGGTCAGGTACATGGCGCGCCGCATCCAGCTTAGGCCCTTGGAGAGGGTGGCGTCGGCGGCGCCCGAGTCGAGCTCGAGCTTGATCGAGGCGGAGATCAGCTGAGGCACCTTGCCGCCGACGCCGAAGCTGGCGGAGTAGGAGACGGTGTCGTCTTCCAGGGCCGCGACAAAGGCGTCCTTGCTGAGCCGTGAGCCGTCCTCGAGCCTTGCTGGCGCCTTGAACCAGAGCTCGAGCAGCAGCGGGAGGTACGGCCGCAAGCTCGCGGGCACGTCGCTTGTGTCGAGGGCAACCTTGACGCTGAGAAAGGGCGAGTCGACCAGCGTCGCCTGCAGCCAGTACGGCAGCGGAGCGCCGCTCGCCGGCGCCGGAAGCCGCGAGAGCAGCTTCGCCGTGAGGCTGGCGTCCATGCCCTCGCCGGACCCTGGCACGACTGCAAACGGCGTCTCTCCTCCGCCGCGCACAGAGACGATCGGGATGGAGCGGACGTCGCTCTTGCTTGGGATGGACACGCGCGTCAGCAGCTCGGTCGGGATCTCCTTTCCATTGGCGGCGACTGCGGCGTCGAGAGCGGCGCCGAGCTCCTCGAGCCTGGCCGAGCCGAGCGACTCCCTCTGCTTCTGCACGCGCGCCGCCTCGCTCTCGGCGATCTCCTTGACGAGGGCGGCCGACGGCCGCCCCACCACGGCCGCACAGGGGCGGTCGAGGTACCAGAGGCTGAGGAGGGCCTGCCAGTCGGCGCGGCTCATCGCCTCGAGAGAGGGGAGCTGCGCTAGCGGGTCGCAGCACTCGGCGAGGCCGCCTGCCGCTTGGTCGTCCTCCGTCGGGTAGTACAGGAAGTGCCGCGTCAGCCCGTCGATTAGCGTGTCGGTAGGGTGCCTCTCGACAGACGAGAGGTGCGTGCGCCGCATGCGCCGAATGCACAGCCCCATCCGCTCCATCGAGAAGTCGTCTCTGGCGGCGACGAGGTGCCGGAAGAGCGAGGGAGCGATCTGGTCGATGGTCTCCACCTCAGCGTCTTCGAACCAGAGCTGGTGGTACCCCTCCACAAACACCTCGTGCGTGGCGCTCACGTCGCCGCACAGCGGCGAGGCGCACTCCACGAAGGCCTTGGCGAGCGGGCTGGCCGCCGAGTCGGTGAGGTAGTTGTGCAGCAAGGCCAGCTTCTGCCACGTCGCCGCGTCGCTGTACGCGGGGCCGCGCCACGCCATGGACACGGTCCCCACAGACTCGTCTTCCGTCGGGAAGGAGATGGTTCGCGCCGCCCCCTTGACCTCCAGCTCCGTCGAAGATGGCGGCGCCGAGCAAACCACAATCCCATCGACGCCCAAGGCCGCCATCGAGCAGACCGGGCTGGACCATGGCCGGCGGGGCGGCGCCACGCCCACTGCTGCCTGCGCCTGCTTGCTGACCACTCTCTGCTCCAGCGCAGACAGCGCGGAGAGGAAGTCCGCCTCCTCCACCAGGCCAGACACGACCAGCAGCGTGTTGTCTGGCCGGTAATTCTCGGCGTGGTAGCGAGCCACCTGCTCGTTGGTCAGCCGGCGGATATTCGCCATCTTGCCTCCCGTCTCCGCCGAGTACCCTCCCGTCGGGTAGAGCAGGTCCATCACCGCGCGGTCGATCAGGCTCGAGGAGTCGTTCTCGCGCCCCTGCATCTCGCAGTAGACCACGCCCTTGTCCTCGCCCTCGGCGGTGACGTGGTGGATCTCCGTCGTGAAGCCCGCCTGCGTCAGCGTCGGATAAAAGACGTGGTCGGCGTAGATCGGGAGCATGTTGAGGAGCCCGCGGTGCCCGGCCGTCGTCAGCGTGTAGCACGTGTGGTCCGTCGCCGTCCACGCGTTGGTTCCGTCGGCGAGCGAGCGGTTGGCGAGCTTGTCTAAAAGGCCCTTGAACGGGTACTGCTCGGAGCCGAGGAAGGTCTCGTGCTCGAGCACGTGCGGCAGGCCGTCGTCCTTGTGCGACCACTCGTTTGTGTCCGCCTCAGTCGCGATGGCCATGTGCATGGAGCAGAGCGGCTCGTCCGTCTTTGCGAGCAGCGCGCGCAGCCCGGTCGCCGAGGAGACGTAGCTGTGCAGCTCGGCCCCAGGCACGGTGACAGAGCCGACCTTGCGCCACGTCGAGCCGGCTTCTTTGGTCGTCGAGGCGCACATGGATCGGGCGCTGGGGCTCGCTGCTCAGGCCTTTGCGCGTGTGTCACTGTTACTGACTGCTCAGGCCTCGCCGGCGCCTTGCGCCAAAAAGTCCAAAAAGCAAAAAAAAAAACCTTCGGCGGGCACGTCGCGCCGCATGGTGGCCGCGCTGCGCCGCTCGCCGCTGGCGCGCGGTTGAACGCGGCGCCGACTCCGCGGCGGCGCCATCTCACGCAGCGGGGCGCGTCGCGTCGTCGGCGCCAAAACAGACGCGAGCTCGCGGCGCGGCCGCGGCAGCAAAAACAACAACCGTCTACTTCTCCTCTCGTCTCGTCTTGTCGCAGGCGCACACGCGCGCGACGTGCGCTCGTTCGCCGCGTTCGCTCCGCGAAGGGCGATTCGAACCGGGAGCCAGTCGGCGCAGCGGCGGCACGCGGCGGCAAAACGCACGACGCTCACCTCATGGAGATGCTGCGGCTTTGGCACCTCCTGATATAATGCTGATTTTTTGCTGAGCGGGGCGGAGGCACGCGGGCGGCGGAGGCGGCGGCGGACGACGTCTACTTCCCCTGTGGTAGCTTAGCGATCAGGGAGGATCTACCTGTTCGACCTCGAGGAAGCTGCTGGGGGAGAGGGGGGGAGAGAGGAGAGGAGGAGAGGGGAGAGGATGAGAAGAGGAGAGGAGAGGAGAGGAGAGAGGAGGAGAGAGGAGAGAGGAGGAGGGGGAGAGGAGAGAAGAGAGGGGGGGGTGAGAGGGAGGGAGGGAGGGAGGGAGGGAGGGAGGAGAGAGAGAGAGGAGAGCCTTTGAGCCTTGGCACCAGCCAGGCAGTTGATTTGGCCCTGGCACCAGCCTTGGCAGTTGAGTTGGCCTTGGCACCAGCCTTGGCGGGCGGGCACGCGGGACATGCACAAGCGCCAAGGGGCGCAGCGCCGACAATCACGGCGGTGATTGCGGCGCAGGTGGGGGGACGGGAAGTCCGTCGGCGTTGCCGGGGGCCCAAGGAAGCGCGAGGGAAAAATTCCGCCGCTGAGGGCGCTCGTGCGGCAATAGCCGGGTGGAGGGGGAGCGTGCCGGACGGGGCGTCGTCGCGCCGTCCGATGGTCTGCTGCCCCGCGCAGCAACCGTCGGGCGACGACCCGGGGGCCAAAAACCCGGCGACGACGGCGCTCTGGATGGGGCGTGACCTCCTGCCTCCAACCTCCTTCCTTTTTGAGCAGGTGTGACGCCGCGCGAGCGACGCTCCGAGATCGCCCGAGATAGCGCGGCGCGGCCCCGAGATCGCCCGAGATAGCGCGAGATCGCCCGAGATAGCGCGGCGCGGCCCCGAGATCGCCCGAGATAGCGCGAGATCGCCCGAGATCGCGCGGCGCGGCCCGGGGCGGGGTGGATGGGTTGGGAGCGAGGGGGCGGAAGTGATCAGTGCGGTAGAGGGTCAGCTCGAGGCGCGTGAGCCGGACTTGTGAGCCGGACCACCCCCTCTTGTTCTCTGCGTTGTTGAGCCAGGACTCAACATACTCGGGCTGTTGCCATCCCAAACTGTCACTCCCCTTTCTCCCGGCCGGGGTGGGGCGCGCGCGGGGGCGGCGGGTGTGAGGGATGTCTGTGAGCCCGAGAGCGATATGCCATGTCCGCCTTGCGTGTTTTCATAACATCGAAGGCTAAGCTCAAAAAAAGAAAGCGAATAGGCGCCCGCCACGAGAAGTCAATCAATAATCATCAATCGAGAAGTGCGTTCTGGGGATGCAAAAAACTCCCTCCCACGCTCCCCGGCCCTGGATGTGAGGTTGATTGATGACTGCACTCCAAGTGCTCCAAGACCAAGTGCTCCACGAGCACGACACTGGGCACGGGACTGGCGCGCACTGCCACTGGCAGCATAAATAATTCTTCGAGGTTCACCTCGGAAGCCCTGATACACGATATTCTGGGTACACGGCCCAAGCATGCCAAAGGCCTCGCCGTCGAACCCACGTGCACCAGCCAGGCCCACCGAGCAGCTGCACTGAAGCCCCTTGCCCACCCACTGGAATGCCCGTGCTACTCGACACTGCGAACACAGCGCTACCATCCGTCGCTCGGAATCTCTCTCCGTGGAAGGCCACAAAGTCGATCACATGTACTCGACTTGAGCGGGTGGTGTTCAGCACTGCGGTGTTAGTACAACTTCTAAAATTCTTTTCTGTGCAAAATTCTTCGGCAGGCGGCGGACCAGCTGAGTAACAAACTTTCGCACGCTCAGCACCTCGATGAGGTCACATGGACCACCAAGAACTGGCACGGGCTGCAGATGCAGCGCTTGTCTGTCGTTCTCCACACCGCCGTGGCGTGGCAGACGGTGAACGAGCTAGCGTGCGGGGACAGCGGCATTGTGCACGGTGCTAAGTGCATTGCCGTTCTTAACGGAGTCGCTTAGGCGGCTCCGGTGGTGTGCCGGTGATAGTACTAGCACGCGCCAGTTCGCACCTGTGTCGAGCCTGTGTGCTGCGAGAGAGAGTCGTTGTGTAAATTCTTTTCTGTGTCACGTCTGGATTCGTCCAAAAGCGATACTCAAGGAGAGCGACTTGCATGCCGTCGGCCACTCGTCCAGCCGTGGCAGGCCTTCGCAACTGGGGCACGCCAACCATGACGCTATTACTGCTCCTCGGCGGCTCTGCCGCCTTCAACACGCCGCCGCCACTGCGGCCGCCGCTCCGCTCGTCGCTCCTCGCGATGCAGGTCCAGCAGATCCCATCGCCAGCAGAGCTGCGCGCCGCGGTGACTGCCTCGGCCTGTGAGGGCGGTATCTCCGTTGTCCTCTTTGGCAGCAAGCAGTGCGCCGCGTGCAGGGCTCTGCTGCCTCGCACGCGACGGCTCGCGGCTGCGCGGCGCGACGTCCGGTTCTTCTCGCTCGAAAGCAGCAAGGCGACGGCCGAGGCGTTCCAGTACCACGAGATCACCGCGGTGCCAACCTTCCTTGTCCTGGATGCAAGCGGCGCCATCCTCGAGACGAGAGCCGGGCTCGCCCTTGCGGAGTGGCCGGCGTTCCGCTCGCACGTTGAGGCGCTCGCCGACAGCTGCGACGCGTGGGCCGCTTGACAAGAGGACACTCCCGACCGAGTCCCTTTGTTTCCGCCACATGGCGCGGCGCTTAAGTGCGCCCGCTCCACAGGCACCCCTCTCCCCCCCTCTCTCTCTCCCGTCTGCTGCTGAGGTCGCGCCGGCGAGATGCGCTGGCGCGGCGGCCTTCTCCCACCCTCGCCTTTGGGTGGTCTAGTGTCGACTAATTATTGTTCGTCCAGGGCATGTCCGTCTGCGAGACAACGCGATTGCATGAGATTCGGTGCGCGATGTTGCGCCAGTACGTTTGGGTTTGTCGCATTGTCCCCAGGATAATGAGATACACACCGACATATGTTGTAGATGCGAGGGTCCGCGCCCCCCCCCCTTGCCCCACCACTCTTTGTGTGTGTGGAGAAATTTACCTTACCTTACCTTATGTATACTGCGTAAAAAAACGAATGAATGGCATATCTCAGCTTTTTCCTCTTTGACCGCCACATTATACTCGCTCTTTATTTCGGCGCAAGCCATGTGCCATGAACAAAGGCTAAAGGAGCCGGACACAAGCAGAAGAAACAAAGTAACAAACCCGCGCACTTTTTTACCCACCTCACAGTATCGCAAGGCGCGCCGAATTCCCATGAAACAGTAAAAAATCGCGCGAAAAAAATGCCAAAAGAATCGGCGCCTGCGGCGGGCTGGGGGACCCCATCTCCCCCCCGCATGGATACCCCCATACGCGATACGGCCCTCGCCTCCCCCCAGAGGAAACACCTCGAAGCCCTGGCGCTGGGAGCCCTCCCCCGTGCCCCGACTATTCCAATTTCAGAAAGAATTTGCGCCGCGGGCTCTAAACAAGCACGCCCACCCTACTCCCTAGCCGGATTGCAAGCGTCTGTTTTACAGCTCAGGAGTCAAGCAAGAATGCAACCAAGGCTAGTGCCATTTCACTGTGGCACAGCTCGCGTTACAAAACCTTGATAATTTGACCATTGCGCGAAAAAGGTACATCTCGGTGCCTTCCAGAGGCAGCTGCGACCCCGC